>NW_024081916.1:11341-245246 GCF_003009895.1 Hyaena hyaena | reverse complement strand
GGGGGGGAGGGGTGGATGGGCATGGAGGAGGGCACTTGTGGGGATGAGCACTGAGTGTTATGTGGAAACTAATTTGACAATAAACTATTTGTAAAAAAAATAAAAAAGTAAATAAATAAAATAAAAAAATAATAAATAAAACATTGAAAAAATTAAAATAAAAAAAGAATATGACTTGTTTTCATTTTATTTGTATTTTTTGAGTGAAATAAGACTGTCTTATTCTTTTATAATTTTTTATTAAATTTCATTTAATTAGCATACAGTATATATTTGTTTCAGATATACCATTTATGATATACACTTACATACTTGTTTTTAGTTTTTGACTTATTACTTAAAAATCTGCTATAACATCCACAGACATGTCTTTTTCTTTCTCTTGGGAACAAAGTAGGAGCAGAATTGTTGAGTCATATGGGTGCATGTTAAATTTCATAAGAAATTCACAGTTTTCTAAAGTGCTAGTAACGGTTTCGTAACTGTCTTACATTCATATCAGTGATGTCTGAGTGTTTCAGATTCTCTAAATCCTTGCCAATGTTTGATGTTTTTAGGCAATTTAGTTTTAGTCATTTTAATGGATGCTAAGGGAAGTTTTAATATTTATTTTCCTATGATTAATAATGATGAAGATTTTAGATAAGGAATGAAGATGATAAGAGCTTATCAGTCATATCTATATGACTTTGTGTGTATATAAGCTATACATGCAGGGGGGGGTTGCACTTCCGAAAATCTGTTATTTTTGATCAGTAATTAGATAAATTTTTTATTAGTAGTCATTAGTAAGATATAAGTTCTTGTCTGATATGCACAGGGTGAATTTACTGTTGAACCTGTGGATTAATTTTAATTTTTTATTGGTGTCCTGTGGTGAACAAAATATTTTAATTATTAAGACTATTAATCAACATTTATCAGACATAAAACATATAGTTTATGTTGTTGTATCTTGTTCAAGAATTCCTTGTTTACATTGAAGCTCTGAAGATGCTATCTTGCATTTTATTCTAGAAACTGTTTCTGGCATTTACATTTAGACCTATCACCCGCTCCAAATTAGTTTTTGATTATAGAGAGTAGGGTGCAATGCTCATATTTTTTTGTTTCTCCAGTTTTTCCAGCACTATTTGTTGAAAAGACTTCTTTTCCTCATTGAATAGCCTTGAAGCCTTTGTCTAACATTGACTATTTGTCTATGTTTTGAATTATTTGAGCAATTTAAGTGGTTCTATTCATCTCTTTGTTTATACATTTCTTTTTTTTAATCAAAAATATGTTTTAAATTTTTAATATAAAATTTTAACATTTATTTATTTATTTTGAGAGAGAGAGAACATGAGTGGGGTAGGGACAGAAAGAGAGGAAAAGAGAATTCCAGGCAGGCTTCATGCTGAGACAACACAGAGCCCTATACAGGGTTCAGGCTCAGACTCATGAGCTTTGAGATCATGAGGTGAGCCAAAGTAGAACACTTAACCCACTGAGCCACCTAGGGGCCTCTGCCTGTATATTTCTTTAAAAATTTTTTGAGTAATAGTTGACACACAATATTACATTAGTTTCAGGTGCATGACATGGTGATTCAACTTCTCTATATGTTATGCTATGCTCAGAACAATTGTACCTACCATCTGTTACCATTCAACACTATTACAATATCATTGACTAGATTCCCTATGCTAAGTTCTTGCTATTTGCAACAACATAGATAGACATAGAGGTTATAAAACCAAGTGAAATGAGTCATACTGAGAAAGATAAATACCATATGATTTCACTCGTACATGGAATCTAAAAAACAAAGCAATGAATAAACAAAAGCAGAATCAAGCCTGTAAACACAGAGAAAAAACTAATAGTTGCCAGAGGAAGAGGTTGGGCAAAGTGGGTGAAGGGGGAAGGGAGATAATAGGCTTCCAGTTATGGAATGAATCAGTCACAGGAATGTTTGTCTATATTTATAAAAAATACCGTAATTACTATAGCATAATAAATCTTTAAATGAGGTAATCTGCATTCTCTCCGCTCCTTCGTCTTCAATATTGCTTTAATGATTATAGATCTTTTCCACATACATTTTGAAATCACTTTGTCAAGTTATTTAAAAACACATGTTTGGTATTTAGATTGGATTGTACTGGTCTTAAGATCAATTTGGAGAGAGTTGATACCATAATCAAAAGGCCTCTTCAAGTTCACTAACGTGACATATTTCTCAGTTTATTTAAGTCTTCCTTAATTTTTCTCTGTTTTTCTTAAGTTTGTAGAATAGAGAATTTGCACATTTTTTGTTAAATTTATTCCAAAATATTTTAGGTTTCTGATGCTATTGTAAATGAAAATTTTAAGTGCATTTTCGTTTTTTCCAACTGTTTGCTACTAACATCTACAAATGTCATTATTTTTGCACTTACCTTTATCTAGTAACTGCCGAGTGGGTTGATTCTAGAGGGTATTTTTCATATATTCAGCTTTTTTTATTTTGATTGATGAACAATTACATTATCTATAAATAAATACAATTTTATTTATTTAATTCCAATGTTTATGCTATTCTCTTTTCCTTAGTTTATTTTATTTACTAGTAAATGTTGACAGGAAGTAGACAGAAATTTTTGCTTTGTTCTTATATTTCTTTATTAAATTTTATGTTGGCTGAGGGCAAATAAAATGCTATGGAATCACAAGCAGTAGTAAAAGTAGTGGTAAGAGAGGAATTGTGGAAAGAGAACAGAGAAGAATTATTTTGCTTTGGGTCAGGTTCTGTGCTAAACATTTTATACACATAATTTCATTGAATATTATTAATAATTTTATGCTATAAGCACCAGTATGTCTTTTGTTAATGAAACACCTTTTAAAATGATGCTCAGTGGGGTTAAATAACTTCTTAAAACACTTCTCCAACTGGAAAGCTCACACACTCAGATTTTTCTGACTTTAGAATGTCCTCTTAAACACTGCACTATACTGCCTCCTAGGGGAACGTTTCACGGAGATGGTGTAAATATAACCTCACATGAGGTAAAGATGAGGATAAGGGCGTTCTCCAAAGTCAAGAGTATGAGAGGGAACAGTGTTTGTCCAGGAAATGCTAACAGTATAATAAACTCAGAGTGTCACGTGCATGACTTTGTGCAAGAAGTATAATATATATGATTTACATACAGTATAAAGAATAAGATCAGATTGGCAGAACCTCAAGTACCAGGAAAGAAGCTTGGACTTTATTATGTACATCGAGACTCCTTTCATATGGAAAGAACAGTATTAGAATTACCTTTTTGGTGAATTTTAAATATGTCAATTATCTCCCTTTTCCTTGGTCTCATAGCTACATCACAGCATTTCAGAATGTCTTAAAACAATTAGTCTTTTCAAATTTTCCAAAAATCAATTTGATAAAAGAAATGGACAAAGAAATTATCATACTATTCAATTAAGAATCCTCAGCCATTGATTCATACATGTGATCTGTTGAACATCGTTCATTCTATGTTAAAAATCTTTCCCACAATGAATTAAAAAAATAAAACTCTGCCTCAATGCCTTTCACAGTAGCACAGTTCATCTTTTATTTGTGCAAATGTACAACTGATGTGCTTTTCCAAGCTATATATGGATGGTTGAATACATCAATTATTAACTAACTTTTTAGTTTTTCCATTTTCAGATTTCTGTCGAAATCTCATTAGCCTCAGGTGCTCTATCACATGCTAGTAGCAATAGTTTAACGAGATTCGTGACGCTCCACCTCTAATTTTTGCTTTTCTTTAAAGAATCATAATGGAGGATAGAAATGTCATAGTTTTGCAGTTGATTAAGCACTAAGCACTCCTGCCCATTTCCTGGCTTATAGAATTTTCTAGTATCTAACATAGCTTGCTGATTGCTTTCAAGTCTTTTATAGAATTATCTTTTTTCCTGTCAGTTTGCCTTAGAATCATTAAATCTGAATTATATGCAACTTCTGAACTCATCCTGGTCCAACTCATCAAGTCAGACATAATCAGTCTGCTAGTCAGAAAGATGAAATAAATAACCATAACCTCCTAGTTGGTCAGTGCTCACCTGGAACTTGAACTTGGGCTCTCAAGTTACACTGTTACAATTCTCTTCCAACCACCTGCCCTTCTTGCAGTTCAGGTCATGTTCTCACTATCAACTCTTTTATGCCATAAAGATTTTTTTAATGAGATGTACCCTTTTTTTTTAAGTTTATTATTTTGAGAGAGAGAGAGTGGGTGGAGGGGCAGATTGAGAGAGAGATAATCCCAAGCAGCCTCTGCACTGTCAGTGCAGAGCCTGATGTGGATCTGGATCTCACAAACCATGAGATCATGACCTGAGCCGATATCAAGTCGAACACTTAACCAACTGAGCCACACAGGAACGCATGCCATAAAGGTTTAATGTTGCCTCCATATCTTGGCTAGTGTAAAAGGTGCAATTAACATAAGAGTGCATATGTCTATTCAAGTTAGTGTTTTCATTTCCTTCAGTTAAAAACCTAGAAGTGCTGGGTTGTATGTGATACACACACACACACACACACACACACACACACATATACATATATACACACAGATATATATATACGCAGTGAATATTACCCAGCCATATAAAAGAATGAAATCTTACTGTTTGAGACATCATGGGTAGACCTAGAGGGTATTTTGCTAAGTGAAATAGACAGAGAAAGACAAATATCATCTGACTTCACTTATAAGGTGGAATCTAAATAAACAGAACAAACAAACAAACCAAACAAATAAAAGTAGACTCATAGATACAGAGAACAAACTGATGGTTGCCAGAGGGGAAGGAGCGAGGAGGATGGACAAAATAGGTGAAAGGAATTAATAAGTACAGCCTTCCAGTTATAAAATAAATAAAACACAGGGATGTATACAGCATAGGGACTATAATCAAACATATTGTAACCAATTTGTATGATGACCACTTCATAATGCATGTAAATATCAAATCACTATGTTGTACACCTGAAACTGAAATAATACAATGTTGTTTGTCACTTATTTTTTAATTAAACATTCTTTTAAAATTTAAAAGGGTTTGGGGGAACCTGTGTGGCTCAACTGGTTAAGCGACCAACTCTTGATTTCGGCTCGGGTCATGATCTCATGGTTGGTGAGATCAAGCCCTGGGTCTGACTCTGCACTGACAGCACCCAACTGGCTTGAGATTCTCTTTCTCCCTCTCTCTGTCCCCTCCCTGCTCACACCTTCTTTCTTTCTTTCTCTCTCTCTTTCTAAAAATAAACAAAAAAATTTTTTAAGAAGCTTTGTTGTTGGATGTATGAATTAAATAAACCAGAAAATAGCTCGTTCTGCCAAAATATTTTTTTGAAAAATTTTAACATACAGTAAAAATGTAAGAAGCATACAGTAAATATACATACACCTTTTACCTAGGGTCATCAATACTCAATATTTTGTTGCTCTTCCTTCCTCCTTCCCTCCCTCCCTCCCTCCCTTCGTCAGTTCCTTCCTTCCTTCCTTCCTTCCTTCCTTCCTTCCTTCCAACCTTCCTTCTCTTCCTCTCCCTTTCCTTCTCCATCTCTACATACATATATCCATACATATGAGGCAGATACATATATTTATACATATACACATGTATATTTACACATATATATTCAAAAGTATATATACATATAATATATTTTCTCTGACACTGAGAAAATGTTTCAGACATCATGAAAATTCACTTCTAGGTATTTTATTGTGTTTTTCCTCCTGCGCCTACTTCCCAAATTCTCCTACTTTACAATAATACAGTTATTACACTTATAAAATATAAATTGACACAATACTATTTTCTATTTACCATCTATATTCAAACACTGCTTTCATTCTAGCAATGGATCTTATATCTATTTCTTTTTCCTTCCAGTTCAGAATCCAATCAAGGGTCAACATTGCTTTAGTTATCATTTCTCTTTAGTCATCTTGCATCTAGTAGAATTCTACATTTTTTCCCCTAAAAGTCCTGCAAGACATTGACATTTTTGAAGACTCTAAGCCACTTGTTTTGCTGTTTGGATTTGTCTGATTTTTTTTCCTCATGATTACCATTAGGTTAAAGCTTTTTTGACAGGAACATTACCGAAATGGTATTGCATTGTTCTCAGTGCATTAGTTCAAGAAGCACATGATGTCAACCTAACCCATCACTGGTTCACCTAAGTAAGGTGATGTCTAATTGATAAAAGTCTGTTAAGCAGTTAAATATTATCTAGATTCTAAGTTTGTTGTACAGCACCTATCAGATTGTCTCCATGTTTCAGTTTTATATTCTGTAAATACTAAAAATTTAAAATATTGGTTACATAGTGAAATATCCCATTTTTAGTATCCTACACTGTATCCTCAAGACTAATTTTTTGAATCCTCACTTTCTTCATACCACAGCTTAATATATTCTGAAATTTGCGTTTCATGTTTTGTATGCTTCTACTTCCTAAAAGAGATTTTTTAGGTTTTTTTAAATATGCTTTTACTTGCTATTATGGCGGAAAGCATGTCCTTCAAGGTCATTTTATTTGCATTACCATTTCTAAATAAAGTTAAATATCACTTAGGGGCTAATACCTTGGCCATTGCTGCAGTCATGATGTATTAGGATTCTCAACTTACTAATAATATGTTTGCATAAATATAATATGGAGACTATGCATAATAAAGTTGTGTTCTGTTAATGTTGCATTAAACATTGGGCAATTAATTAATAACATTATTTTAAAGTATAAGATTCTGATTAACAATAAGCATAAGCATTGAAAATACCAGGAATTATTGCCTTCTTTTTATAGAGTACAAATACAAACACTTTGACATCTTCTGAAGTATTGCCATGGGGAATTAATTATCTCTCATTGGTGTTATATTTTGACTTGTCCTTAGTCTAACTGAATTATGTTCACTTTAATCTGATAACTTGAAGTTTTGATAAAAGATAGCTTGTTAAGATTACTTGCAACCTCATTCCAATACCATGTTGCCTTAGATAACCTTGTTTGGCAGTGCTTCATTAGTAGTACCCAGCACCATTTGGATAAAAGGAAGTTATTCCAAACAAAAACAAAAAGGAAGGCATCCCTAACAGCTTTGGTGTTTAATCTTGCATCACATTAATCCCTTTGCCAAGATGGCTATCTTTCATTCAGGCTGTTTGCCATTGTACATTTCATGTGTCAGATTGAATCTACTTCTTCAACACTGACACATTTTTTTTGATCTCAGAGACTGATCAAGGGTTTCAAATAAGATAAGAAATTAGTACTTTTTCTAGAGTTATTCTTTCTCTTTTAGTAAAGGCTGTAACTCTAAAAAGGACTCACTTGTTAGTAAAATATGATAAATTCTGCCTTTATGCTTTGACAAAAAAAATGGAAATACTGTAATTGGAATGTTTTTACCTGTGGTTTCTAAGTAAAGATTGCCAGCAATTCTTCTGTATTATAATTGTTATTAATATTATTATTACTATTATTATTATTGTTTTCTTCCATCATCCTACTTCCTAATATACTTCATTGAAGGAAGAGCATTAAGTAAAGCCATATGGGAAAGCCACTCACTGCTACATGCTTCTTTTAATGCATACATGCATCATTGGCAAATACAGTGCCATCCCAATAGTCACATTTCTGCATGGCTACCAGGGGGGTTCCTCTGTGGCTGTAAATTAAGGAAGACTCACCACAAACGCATCTTCTTAACAACCTTGTCAGCTTCTAATAAACTATTTCTAAAACATAATGTTCCCGTGTGATGTAACCCCATAAACAAATTGAAACAGGCTTAGAATAATTTAATTTCATAATTTGGAAGGGTTATTTAGTCTAATGCTTCTTAAACCTGAGAGATAATCAGAATCATCTGGGGAGCTCTTTTAAAGTACATATTATCCAACCTCAGACCTACTGAATCAATATCCCCAGGAACCTGTGTTTAATTTGTAAAATTTGTTCAGCCTTCTAAGTAAGTTAGGAATGACATAAGGTCTAGCTCAATGTGCACAACCTGTTTTTCAAGTCGTAGCTCACATAGAAAGTTATATTAATATGGCACATTTGGAGGAAGGGCTGAGGCACCTCCAGAACTCTAGGCTCTAACCAGTGGCACCCAGGCTGGAAGGAGCAATATCTCAGCCCATCTATAACACATCTTTGGCTCATCTATCTTTCTGACAAACCAGATTAGGTAACAGGAAAGCTTAGCAGTAGAAAACAGACTAGAACGGGCTTACTTGCAGAGCAGCACCATCATTCAACTCTACAATTGCTTCTCTTTCTGTCTTGTCTTAAAAGAGAATGCTATTAAAAGGATCCAAAGAGAAATTTAGAGCTGATGAAGAATGTTAAGAATGCACACTTACTAGAATTCTTCCTTTCAATAGCGGTAGAAACACAGCCCACGTTTGCAAAAAAAAAAAAAAAAATTAATAATTTATCTGGTCTCTTTCTCTATATTTGGATTCTGCTTTCCAATGAAGGACTGGCTTTTCAAACAGGATCTCTCCACATATCCTCAAGAAGGCCACCGGCAGCTCTTAATGGGACTAGAGCAGAGGCATGGAGGGAAAGATGATGTCCATATTGAAGAGACATTAGGTACAGCACTGTGATGTTTGTACTGAATAGAGAATTTGTTATTTCTCATCATTTGGTATCAGCTTACACAAAGCCATGTGACTAATAAGGAGAGATTAAAGCTCCCCTTAAGGTTCTAGATAACAAAATGGATTGGGGTCCTAGAGTAACAGTGGCCTAGGGGAGGTTTCTCACTCAAAAGATTTAGAGTCTACTAACTCAACACCAACTTTAGTATATTTCCAAGATTAGGTTACATGTATTATAATACTACTATAAATTTATTTGTGCTTTAAGTTTTTATTTTTTTCATGTAACATTTACCATTTGTTCTTTAAGTGAGAACATTTTTATTATAGAAATATAGAAATATTTTAGGATTTTAATATTATAGAAGAATATTTTATTATGATAAAATAGAAAACATACTCCATATTGTCTGAAAAATATGATTTTATGGAACACAAGGCTGTAATTAAGTCATCAATATTTTGCTTGTGCTTACCCAAATTAAAGGTAATTTATCAAAGAAATGGAATACTGAAGTTTATGAAGACTATTTCTACAAACACAAATGTGAAGTAGCATTAGACATGACTTGAACTGACAGAGTCTTTAGTGGATAAATAATCGAGCTGCTTTGAAAGGAATCATCATCATAGGTCACCATCCCTAGAAGATGCCTCCACGGAAAGAATTCCTACTCACCAGGTCCTCTTCAAGGGTACAGCCTGTACACAGGAGTGAGAACAAACGAGGGGACTCTTAATGAATCAGAATTGTCTGAGTTTGGGTTTTGCCATGATAATCCTGCACAGGACAGAACAGAACATAATTTGTATAAATATATCTAATAGAATAGAATACCTACGATGACTCACAATGCATAAACAAATTATTCTTGATTGCCGAGTTTAAGCTGTATTTTTAGAGACTTATAATATCAATATTTATGATGACTTCTAGTTGATTATTGTTACTTGAAGTATTTTTGTAAAGCATATATTAATTGAAAGTGTTTTGGGGCACCTGGAAGGCTCAGTCAATTGAGCATCTGGCCCAGGTCATCACGTCTTACAGTTCGTGGGTTCAAGCCCCTGTATCAGGCTCTGGGCTGACAGCTCAGACCTGTAGCCTGCTTCAGATGCTGTCTCTCCTCTCTCTGCCTCTCCCTGCTTATGCTCTGTCTTTCTCTCTCTCAAAAATAAACAAACATTTAAAAAAATTAAATTAACAAAAAGAAAGCATTCTCATGGAAACAGCACCAACGAACACTAGTGAGCTCTGTTTTAACATTTTACTACTAAGCAAGCCCTCTATGGGTTTTGCCTGTGGCACTCCAGATTTACTAGGAAGATCCAGAATCTAATCCCAACAGAATGACTTTTTGGTTAAGCCATTACAGTTTTCTAAACTTCAGTTTCATCTTCTATAATATGTGAACCACAGTTATAATAACTATAATATTAACTGCATCACAGGATTGAAATAAATTGTACATTATCTAATTCTTATTTGGTACCATGTATGGCATGAATTTCTTTTATATGTTAATATTATAATAAACTATAAATATTCTTGAAATAAAGTCCCATCTAAAAAAATTATCAACATATATTTGAAGATATAAAAGACATCTTTATTTTATTTCTGTTTCATTAGTACTTTAAACACAGTACCTTAGCAGTTACTAGCATTTCACACATGCATTAATTTATGTTATTCTTCAAAAATCCTAGGAGACAAACCTCTCAGGAGACTGGAATAGGTTAAGGTTGAGTGATTTTCTCATGGTCATTCAGTTTTTACAAGTCACATGCTGCTATTACCACATGGCTGTGTTTCCTACAGTAGCTCTGAAATGAAGCAACACAGCTCCTAGAAAAGTATCATCAATCCTGTTCCCCTAATAATATCACATTATATAATAATGCAAAGCTTCTCTTTTACAATTTTTTTCTTAAGATGTGTTAAATAAATTAATTTCCCTGGTTCATTTATTGTAGTCTAGTCACATTTAGCATGAGACTGTTTTTGACCTGTGTTATCTTTAGCATTATCTGTAAGTGACAGAACTACATTAATATTTAACTTGAATTTCCAAATTTATTTTGGGAGATACCAGTAAGTTGAATGTAACATGCAATTAAATGTTAACTACTTTGTAAAACAAAATAGATACATATTTTGAGAGACATAGTATTAATTGAATTACCTCTTGAGGAATAAAAAAAAATAGTGACAAAGAATAGTAGTACAGAAAGAGATTAATTTTAATTAGGAAGATCTAGAAGACCTACAGAGGAAATATAAGCATAAGTTAGTTGTTCAGTGACAAAGGGGAAATTCATTTATTCACTTATTTATCCTCAAATATTGATTATCATAGTCTATATTTCCTCATTCGTTCATTCAACAAATACTCATTGAGTACCCACTATGCCATTTACTGTCCATGGCACTGGGGATAAAGAAATTAACAATGAGATAAAGGGCTTTCGTTTAGTGTCATGTATTCCAAGGGTCAGAAATAGAAAATATACAAATGAAAAAATATAAAATAATTTAGATGGACATAAGTAAAGCATAATCCCAGATGTATAGGATGAAGTCATCACAGACATTAAATATAATTTCAATTTGACTGAACTGGAAGTTGCCTGGAAAATTTTTATTCTTATTTTTTTACAGTTTTCTTGAAATCTAATTGACTCATAACATTGTATAAGTTTAAAGTATACAACATAATGATTTTCAAGATATGTATTTTGTAATTTTTATAACAAATAGTTTTATTAATACCCATCATGTTTCATAAGTATAGTTTTTCTTTGTGATGAGAAGTTTTAAGATCTGGTATCTTAGCAACTTTCAAATATACAATCCATTATTGTTAACTATAGTAATCATATTTTATGTCAAATCCCCAGAACTTGTTTATCTTCTAACTGGAAGTTTATACTTTTTGACCATCTTCACACATTTCCCTCACCTCCTATACCTGCCCCTGGCAACCACCAATTGTTTTTCTGTTTCTAAGAGTTTGGTTTATTTATGTTCCACATAGAAGTGAGATCCTACGTATTTGTCTTTTTCTGTCTGACTTATTTTAATGCCAAAACCATACTCTTTTGACTACTAGAGCTTTATAATATAGTTTCAAATCAGCTAGAGTTATGACTTTAGATTTGTTCTTTCTCAGCTAGTTCTTTGTTCTTTCTCTAGACTAGCTTTGGCTAGTCAGGGTCTTTTCAGGTTCCAAATAAACTTTAGGATTTTTTTTTCTATTTCTAAAACATGTCATTGTAATTTTGATTTATATAGCAAATTTATAAATGACCTTGCATAGTATGGACATTTAAACGAAAATAGGATATCTTACCATCTTCTTCAATTTCTTTCATAAATACTTTATAGTTTTCAGTGTACAAATATTTTAATTCCTTGATTAAATTTACCCTTAAGTTTTTGTTTTTGATGCTATTATAAATGGACTTTAAAAAATTCCTTTTCCAGATAGTTCATTATTAGTAAATATAAATTCAGTTGATTTTTGTATGTTGATTTTGTATCTTACAACGTTATTGAATATGTTGATTAGATTACCATTATTTTGGTGGAATCTTTAGGATTTTCTCTGTTTATAATCATTTTATTTGCAAACAGTACAGTTTTACTTCTTCCTTCACAATTAAAACGACTTTTGGGTTTTTTTTTTCTTCTTGCCTGATTGTTTAGACTAAGACTTCCAGTACTATGTTAAATAGGAGTGGTGAGAGTGGGCACCCTTGTTTTGTTCTTGATCTTAGAAGAAAAGTTTTCAGCCTTTCACCATTGAGTATGATTCTAGCTGTGTGGGCTTGTCATTTACATTCTTTATTATGTTGAAGTATGTTTCTTGTATATTTAATTTGTCGGGAGGTTTTATCATGAATGGATGTTGAATTTTATCAAATGCCTTTTCTGCGTCTATTGAGATGATCATACAATTTTTATTTTTTATTCTATTAATATTATGAATCACATTTATTGATTTCCATATGTTGAACCATCCTTGCATTCCCATGATGAATACTCCTTGATTCATGGTCCATGATACTTTTAATATGCTGTTGAAATTGGCTTGCTAGTATTTGGCTGAGAATTTTTGCATCTATATTAATCATGAATGTTGGCCTATAGTTGTTTTTTTTTTTTTTTTTCTTTTCTTTTCTTGTAGTGTCCTTATCTGGCTTTTGCATCAGAAAAATATTGGCTTCATAAAATGAGTTCGGGAGTGTTCTTTCCTCTCCNTTTCTTTCATAAATACTTTATAGTTTTCAGTGTACAAATATTTTAATTCCTTGATTAAATTTACCCGTAAGTTTTTGTTTTTGATGCTATTATAAATGGACTTTAAAAAATTCCTTTTCCAGATAGTTCATTATTAGTAAATATAAATTCAGTTGATTTTTGTATGTTGATTTTGTATCTTACAACGTTATTGAATATGTTGATTAGATTACCATTATTTTGGTGGAATCTTTAGGATTTTCTCTGTTTATAATCATTTTATTTGCAAACAGTACAGTTTTACTTCTTCCTTCACAATTAAAACGACTTTTGGGTTTTTTTTTTCTTCTTGCCTGATTGTTTAGACTAAGACTTCCAGTACTATGTTAAATAGGAGTGGTGAGAGTGGGCACCCTTGTTTTGTTCTTGATCTTAGAAGAAAAGTTTTCAGCCTTTCACCATTGAGTATGATTCTAGCTGTGTGGGCTTTTCTTTTCTTTTCTTGTAGTGTCCTTATCTGGCTTTTGCATCAGAAAAATATTGGCTTCATAAAATGAGTTCGGGAGTGTTCTTTCCTCTCCACTTTTTTGGAAGGGTTTTAGAAAGATTGGCATGAATTCTTCTGCAAAGGCTTAATAAGATTCATCCGTGAAACCATCTGGTTCTGGGCTTTTCTTTGTTAGGAGGACTTTGATTACTGATTCAATCTTCTTACTCACTTTGGTCTGTTTAAATTTTCTATTTCTTGATGATTCAGTTTTAGGAAGTTGTATTTTTCTAGGAATATATTCATTTCTTCTAGGTTGTCCAGTCTATAGGTGTGCAGTTCTTCATAGTTGTATTTCATGATCCTTCATTGATCATGTTATTCATTTACTGTCTCACCGAGAACCCCTAAAACTTTGTATTAAAAACAAATGAGCAACACTAAAAACTTTTATAAAGCCTGCCTGGGCTGTCAGTAAGGAAATAGAAACAAAGGGGGGCCAGAAATTATAAGAAAGCATGACCCCTAGAGGTAAACCAGTGTTATAATCTGTTTTTGCTTGAGGCACTGGCCCACCCTAGAGGCTAGAATCTATGTTTTAAATTGTCAACTACAATGAAGTGTGACAGGATACAAAGTCTTCAGCTCTAGGAAAATGGAAATTTGGATTCATGTCTTGAATTAAAACCCAGGATTCCCAAGAGTGTGGAGCAATAGGAGCTTTCATGCCCTGTTGAGAAGAGTATAAATTCATGCAAACATTTAGGAAACCTTTTTGACATTAACTAAAAAGATGATCGTGTTTATACCCCACAATGTAGTATGATCCCTATTAAATATTTACCTCTAGAAAAATCTTGCTTGTATCCATAATGGAGACATATAAAGTAATGTCCATGGTCACATTGTAGTTTAATAGCCCCCCACTTGAAACACACCAAATGTCCACCAGTGATAAAATGGGTAAATTTATGAAGGGGTCCACATGTTGAGAAATGAGAGTCAATGACATCTTCTTCCTCATCACAATCACCAATTCTCTACCTGTTGCCATAACAGCTCCTTGTAAGGATCACTAAAGGAGCTGTTACAATTACCTTAAATAAAAACTAAAGGTAATTTTAAAACTTGGAAAAATTTTAAAGGATTATGGACAGTTTGTAATGCAATTTTCAGCAGGAAACCTCAAACATAAATTACAAAGAAAATCATTATTAAGTAAATTTTTCTATGTAAATACATTTATTTATTTATTTATTTATTTATTTAAACTTCTGATCTATTCATATCTCTCCTATAGATGACAATTTTTATAACATCTTAGGATATAAACACGTGTATTCTTAGCAGTGTAATATGCCACCATTTACATTGATATGACTGGGTGTTTTGTTTTGTTTTGTTTATCTCCAGACCCCATAGCTTTCCTGCCTGTTCAGTACATCTCCTCCTCTATACCTGTTCTTTCTCCTCACAGGGTTCCTAGCTCTTTCTTTTTCCCATAAGGTTATCAGTATCTTCTTAGATTCACTTCCCTCTATGAAAAGAACTTAGAATTTATAGTCCATCACATCAAACACACTCAGGTCAAGATATTTGCTTCACTAACATACCCTAATGAACATCAGTGATATTTGCCTGGCAAAATTACAAACCTATATCCATCTGATTCTCCTGTGATTCTGAACACTGCAGAGGAATTCACTTAACCAGGCATATTTGAGCCACTGAACATAACTGGTCTCCAACTTTGGGTCCTCGGTGCTGCTCATTAATAATTTATATTTTCCTAGTGAGGTCTTTCTCAGTTTTCCGCGGTGATAATTTCAGATCTCTCATTCTCTTCCCCCCTCTAAGCCCATCACTTCCATTTCACTCAGAGCGGATGACCTCATCCCTTAATAGACAGAGACTGTAGAAGACATCAGATTAGAAGTCTCTCAACTTCTTGCCATTACAGCCATAAATTATATCTACCTATCTACTTTCTTTACTGTTTTGGGTCATTTTGCAAGAAAAGTAGCATGACTTCTCTTGTACAAATTGAACTCCCCTGTGCTCCAGCTCCCAACTTCTTCATCTATTTAGGTAAATTAATCCAATCAATCACCAACTCTATGACCCCCACTCCTCTTTCTTATATCTCCAGATTCTTTGTTCTAATGGATTCTCCTCTTGAATAATTAAAGATAATTATCTTTTAAACATAGCTCTTATTTTTCATTCTCACATTCTTCCTCCAGCTAATGCCTACTTTGTTCTTCACTAAGAGTCACATTACTTACTACATTCTTTGATTCTCCAACTCTCATCTTTAACACATTCTTTGGTATTCTACTCAGCCTTCTCTTCCTCTGTCCATACCCTAACCATATGCATTCTTGGAATGCTATTTTGGTTCCTTTCTTTCTCTCTACTCCATACTCTTTGCTTATGTGATCTCTTTTTTCAGGGCTCTAATAAGCATTTAAGTAGAGATTATGCCCAAATCCTCAACCTAAATAAAATTTGTACATCTTCTCTATTTGGAAGACCAAGAACACTTCAGTTCAGTCTGTCCAAAACTTAATTTAATATCTGCACAAGCAAAGCTGATTTTTCATTCTTTGTCCTCAGGGAATGGTCACCCTCTAACGAATTATCTAGGTGAGAAATTGCTCTTCATCTCTACAGCCATTCACTAGTACAAGTCATTGTAATTTCCTGCCAGTATTATAGATAAAACCCTTGGCCGGGTTTTAGGCATCTAGTATTGCCCATCTTCAGATATTCATACTGAAGCCAGAGTAATCCTTCTAAAGAGTACATCTACTCCCATCACTCCCCCACCTGAAGCCTCTAAGTGTCTCCCCACTGACCTCTGATATAATCCTAACTCTTTTTCAGAGTTTACAAAGCCTTGAATGATGTGATTCAGGCAGCTTCCTCTCACATTACCTTCTCTTTATAGTCTATAATCAACTTTTAATTTTTCATTTCTAAGGTGTGTAATGTATCCCTTTACTTCTGAAGCTTTACAAACTATTCTTTGGTGTGGAGTAAGTTTTCCTCAGTGACCCACAGAAAACTAGCCTTCTTCTCTGAAAGCACATATTGGATTGTAGAATTACCTCTTTTCTTGCCTGTACTTTCTGATAAAGGTCCTGGGACAATAGCCGGGCAAAGTTTATTTAACTCCATATCCCTAGCACCTACCAGAATTTCTGTCACATAGCTGGCCACTCAACCTACACTTGTAAAATGGAATCTAACCTGTCTGGTTCTTTCTGCAACACCATATTTCTGAGTTTAAAAACACATATTAGGTATTAAATAAATGATTATTGAATGGGTGCTTATTGAAAGTTCTTTTTCTAGACCAACTATGATTGAAATAATATACACTATTCCTTCTTTCCTTTTTTGTTTTTATTTGCTAGGAATATTAAGCTCATTTCAGGTTAGGGCCATAAAATTTTTCCTTACCTAATTCAAACTCTGCCAGGTGTCTCATTGGCTGTTCCTTCCTTGTGTTACAAAGAAAAGATATATAGTTTTTCATGTCAAAATCTGTGTAATCAAATGTATCCACTCTTGTCCTTTCTGGGATCTTCCATTCTCAACTATATTCATTAGTTTATTCAGACTCCTCCTTCCAGTTACATTTTATGTTTTTGTTAATTTTACCTACATCCAACTTGTATTTGCCAATTTACCTATATCCAAGTTACACCCCTGATTTAGATGATTAGAAAATAAAGGACCCGGATCAACCTAAAGAAGAGGAAAGGGACCAGAAAATCTAAAAACTGAGGTTTTCTTTATAATATTGTGAGTTTCTTGAGAAAAAATATGTCTTATATATTTCATATTCTTTTTTTAATGTTTATTTATTTTTGAGAAAAAGAGAGACAGAGCACAAGCAGAGGAGGGGCAGAGAGAGAGGGAGACACAGAATCCAAAGCAGGGTCCAGGTTCTGAGCTGTCAGCACAGAGCCCAACCCAGGCAGAGCTCGAACCCACAAACCATGAGATCATGACCTGAGCCAACATCAGACACTTAACTGACTGAGCCACGCAGACACCCTTCATATTCTTAAGACCCAATGCTTGTCAAGCCTATACTAGTTGTTGAATAGATGTCTGTTAAATAACTATCAGTTTAATGTCCTTGAATTTAGACTGATTTCTGTTAGGTGACCCTAGTCAAGTTATATTTCAAATGAAAGGAAAATGAATTCATTTTAAAGCCTTTCTAAGTTCCAAAGTCTAAAATGCAATGATTTCAATTCTTTACAATATAGGTTTCCCTGCTTTACAATTTAACATTTTCTCTTTGTAGAGTTCTGATGGAGGAAAAAGAATCATTCATCAAACAAATGTTGTAGCAAAATGAATCTATTATAATTTAACCAGAGATTAATTTAACAAACTCTTTTCGTACTGTATTTCAATCATTGTGGGGTGGAGTTCGTGTATTAGAAGATGATGCTGGTGATGGTGATATGTACTGGCTTACTGATTGTAATGAGCTCATGTGGATTTTGTGGTATTTGGAGTGAAATTTAATTAACACATTTAAAAGCAGAAAAATAGAATATTAAAGTTTTTGTGTACAACCTATGCAAAATGTTGAAATCTTTAGTAAATATTACAACTTAATTTGGAACAAAATGTTTTTCCTCATACAATATAACAATACAAGGGGATCTGAATTGTTGCATTTATTTTAGATAGACATTTGCTTTGTAGTCTATTCTAGTAGTAGAGCGATGTAACCATGGGAAGCACCTTCTCTTGTTGGCAGGGAAACAAAATCACCAAGATGCTAGTTTATAATTGTGAGCTTGAAGAAATGGTAGGGACATTCATCTTCCAAGCAATCCCCAGGGTAACCATGGATAAATTGAATATACAGACATCCACAGAGTTGCTAGGTGTGTTTGGTGGAAAATGCATCTTCATTTCGTTTCTATGGCAATCATAAATAAATCTAACTACTCTGAAATCAACACAGCAGCTGCCCATACAAACAGATATGTTCAACAAAATCTGGAGAGTTTCAGCATACATCACTAGTTTGGTTCTAGGCAGGCTTGTTTACAATAATAGAGTAAGTTATTAAGTAACATTCACTTCCTATGTCAATTCCTAAAGCATCATTTTAGATTTGACTTTGTTCATGTTCAATAAAGATTTTAAAGAAAGGACTGATGAGGTTAATTTCCAAACAGAAGGACTGGCTGGCTCAATATTGTCTCCATTTACCAATGTAAGAAATAGGGGAGAAATGAGTTCTTTGGAAAAAAAGGTAATTGGTTCAGCATTCATTTCATTCAGCAACAACAAATAACTGTTTATTATTATTACCCCTGTTTTATCTTGTTAATATAAGACAAACTTTATGTTAATCCATCATAGTCTATTTATTCCTCACAACAACCTTATGAATTAAGTGGTATTGTTACTCCATTTCATAGAGAAAAGAACAGGCCCAGAGCAATTAAATGGTTTCTCCAGGTCACACAGCTAGTTAGAGGAAAACTAGGATTTGAACGCAAACAAACTTTCACAGTTTTTGACTGAGAAAACCTTTTCCATGTGGTACATAAAAACTTAATGCTAGAAAAGAAAATATTATACATTTGTTTATATAATGTTTATACTAACAAAAAGTTGGTATAGTAAAAAACAAAGTAAAGTTTAAAAAAACAATAAATAATTAATAAATATTTGGAGCTCACAATGAAGGGTTTATTTCCCTAATATATAGAATATTTGTAAGTCAATAAGAGAAATATCACACATCTAATGGAAAATAAGAATAGATATAAATAGATAGCACATAAAGAAACACAATTAGCCCTTAAACATACGAAATGATGCAAACATCGCTCTTAGTAAAAGAAATGCAAATTAAAACTTCATCAAAAATTTTCCTCACCTAACAGATTGGCAAAGATCAAAAAGTAATAATCAGTGGATTGACAAAGGTGTATGAAAAAAGGCATTCATATATTGTTGGTAAGAATATGAATAGGTAAAACCATATGGGGAATAATCTGGCAATAACTATCAAAATTGCCAATTCATGAACACTTTGACCCAGAAATTCTCCACTGGGAATTTATAGCAAACATATAGATAATATAATATAATATAATATAATATAATATAATATAATATAATATGATGAGATAAGGTGAGGTGAGATGAGATGAGATGATATACTATATATTAATATAATATAATATAGTATGATAATATAATATAATATATAACATATATAATGTATATATTTATACCTCCATTTCTCATTGCAGCAATAGAAAATACTGCACACAACCTAAAAGTCTATCAATGTGGGACTGGTTTGGTTAAATTGCTATAAAGGCATACAATAGGATTGTGTATGTAGTACTTTGTAACTCTTAGAATCTCTATTCCTGGTGTTGCTTGGGACACTAGGGCTGGGTACTGACTTGACCTCATTCTGTTTTCTCCTCATTAATCACCTGATTTCCTGGCCCTCATTGTAAAAGCCCCATCTGTAACCCCAGTCCATTTGACCAGGCCTTGATATTCTGGCCATTTCTTTTCCTCAAAAGACGCATCTTCTCCTAAGTTAAAGCTATCTCCATGGATGTGATGAAAGTATACACACCAACTCAAAAATGGTTTTCCAGCTGCAACACACCCTAGGCTCATCACTTGATAAATAGGACTATGGTGTCTTTTTAGGACACTGAGCACCATTAATATGAAAATGTTCCATTTTTACTTTTTCCTTTCTGGATGCAAAGTCTTAATCCCTTTACATATATTGTATAGTACTAGATTTGTTCTTCAAAAGGATTAGTTTAGTTTCCATTTAAATGTGCAGAAAATGTTGATTTTATATTCATGTGTTCAATATACCTTTATTGCATACTTAAATATAGCATATATAAGGCATGATACTAAATTGGGGAATGCAAAGAAATATAATATAAAGGCTCCTACTTCCATGACCTAGCAGTCCAACAAGGAGTAGGGATGGCACAATATGTGCTCTAATCAAAGTGTTCCAGGATGGTGGAAAAGGGGACCTAATTTAACTTAGCAGATAGGAGGCTGGTCACCAAAGTGAAAGTTGATCAGGATTGGGAGCTGAAAGGTAAATGGATAAAAGAGAGAAATTAGAGTAGACTTTGTAAGATACTTTCATATAAATTACTTAATAGAATGTTTAAAAGTCCAAGAGATTTCTTGTTGCTTAAAATGCACTAGCTGGTGACATATAGTATATGTTATCTGCTTAGTTATTTTAGTCTTCAAGAGCATTCACATTGGAGCAAAATGAAACCTTTGTTCTTTTTGGAGCATAATACAGTGTTTGTTGATATTGTGTTTCTGTTCTTTTTTTTAAACTGATGACAACCATGAATAAGGCCTCTTGCTGAAACTACATTATCAATTTTACATAGAGAGAAACGTAATTACTGGCGATGGATTTTAGCCAGGCCACCTGAATTAATAACCAGCTTGAATCTTCTTGCTCTGGGGGAGGGTGGAACAAAACTGTTTATTGACCACAAATGGTCATGACCTTTACTATCTTCCACACTCAAAATACCACAGGAGGAAATCATCTAAAACACTGTGACATTTAAACCAAGTGAGAAATACATGTATATGATTTATGAGGACAAGCTAATACTTCTCCTAACTTGCATTACTATTTTTTAGATACTATGATTAAAATATGCCTAATTAATATTTTAAAAAGTACTAATTTTTGTTCTTTAACTCACTTTTGCCCCACATGAATATTTACCTCGTTTTGGTTTTTATGGGTTTTTTTTTAATGCCAGATAGACATAAAAGAGAAAATGCCCAAATTCTCACTTTGCAGTCATGTATAGTGGCTATTCATACTTGGCTGGAGAAATGCATTCTCAACAAGCATATTCAGCCAATGGTCTATTCATAGCTTTGGTTATATTTGCTATTGCTAGAGCCAAAATGACCAATATGGATAGCCTCTAGCATTTTATTTAACTCTGCTTTGATTGTAATGGTAGAGATATAATTCAAGGTAATGCAAATAATAAAGTAATTTATTCACCAAATCATAAGAACAAAGAGTAGCTGCTCTTGGGGAAGTAGAAACCAGGAATTTGAATGCCATCAGGGCTCTTTCTGGGTCAGTCATTTCTGTTTTCCTTTGTGTTTCAGCTCTGTCATTCAGTCTAGCACCTCCATGTGACTGGGACATGGTTCATGGGTAGGAAAAAACTATCCCTTAGCTTCATTTAGAAATATCCCAAGAAAGGGCATTGATAAGCACAAGTTAGCTCATAACTATTCACACATTAGGTCAGAAAACTAGGGCTGGAACAGAGAGGGAAAAATCATTTCCAAACAGAAGGAGATGCTGTTGCCATGGGAAGCAAGAGTACTGAGCAGATAAAACTGTCAACAGTCTGTAGGAGTTAGGCTTATTACACATCAAAATTGTATTTGTTCAAACTGTAAAAATTATTCTGTAGGATTATTTTTTTTCATTTTCTTACACAAAAAAAGCAGTGAAGTTGCAGAGTTGCTTGAGGACAGATGTATCATTAAGGACAAAATTTGTTGGTTTGCTGTTTATTGAGGGATATTAACTCTTCTGCAAAGTATAATGGTGCATGTTAGTGTGAACACCAAGAAATTTTCAAAAACCATAAATTGTTTTCACATTTTTAGTCTTATGGTAGTTATCATCTATGAAAGCAAACAAATTTCAAACCATACAGGAAAGAATAAAATCATTGTAGAAAAGACTCATTTTAAACCAAAACTCACTATAATGAGTCATTCTTCGCCAAATTCCTTTCTAAAAATATGTCTTACAAACAAGTAAGTCAATGCTTTATTTGCTGGGAAAAACCAATTCACCATCCATTCATTTATAATTGAGTGTTTGTTGCATAATCATAAAGAGATATAACATTAAAAAGTAGAATTTTCATCAAAAGGGCATTTGGAGAAATATGGGCAATTGCAATTCAAAAGAGAAGGAAACATACTTCCAGCTAGGATTGAGAAAGACTTTTATAAGTGAAAAATATCACAATATGTTGTCCATGGTAATTTTTACTGTTATAAGTCTTCTTTTTATATCTAATCTGAAGGAATTATCTATAAAAAATCAAAGGCAAGGCTGTGAGCATAATCTGTGCACCCAAGTCATCTTTGACAGCTCCATTGTTCATATTCTCTTTCTCTAACTTCTGTTCTTGAAGAATTGTCATTGGTGATTGGGAAAGGAGGGTGGGAATTTTTTTTTTACATACTTGAAATATGTTCACTGGGTGGATTTAAAAAACATTTTCAGGTTCAATTCACACAAGCTCATACAATAATATGCATTATTTGTGAAGTAATTATTGAGAAAGCACTATATTCATTCATTCACTTACTCCTTAAACAGATATTTATTGAAGATTTGAGGATATGCTAGTAAACAAGACAAAGTTCCTGATCTCATGGAGATTACAGTCTGGCATTTATAATCCTATAAACATGATAAACAATAGGCAAATGCAGGACAATAAATAGATATGATTTGGGATACTTAAAAGTGCTTTGAAGACAATAAAACTAGAAAAAAATATAGAGTAACAGAAGAGGGAAAGACTGTAAGATGAACCATACAGACAGAAGAATCTTAAGGATGAAAAAGAGAAAAGGAAAAACACCTTGCATGTGCAATATACCATCATGAGGCACTATACTAGTTGCTGAGATTTATGAAAATATATGTTTGGCATGGTCTTTACTTTAGCAACTAGATGTTTTGAATTTTATTGGAAATTAAGGGCATATGCATAGTAAGTAACCATATAGATTAGTATACACAGGTTTGGATGTGGGTATGAATTACCTGAGTGTATGTAATCATGCAATTACAGGACTGTGAAACACAATTCATTATTCCACAAACAAATTGATTAAGAGTGGATGAATATTAAATTAGTACCCAAGCAAATATTCCTTCCAGTTAAACTCATCATCAGTATCTCTTGCCTGTTGTTGAAGCTTAACTGATACAAACTTAGTTCTTCCTCCATGATTCTCTCTCAGAAACCACTCAAATGTCCCAGCTAGGAAAGCAGAGCTCACACTTAACACCTACTCTACACATAACCTCTCATATTACTAAGGCCTTATACTTGCTAAATTTTCCCCAAATACTATTTTCTCTATCTTCACAACCTTTCTTAGCAACTTCTCTTATGACCTGTTATAAAGACTAGTGCATTATCCTTCTTATTGTTCTTACATCTTTTCCAGCCATATTTCATCACTTCTTTACTAGGTAGCCAACATGAACTTAAAAAGGTGAAATCATGCCTAATCCCTTCTGTGACTTCCATTTTGCCCTTTGTATCAAGATTAAATTCTTTTATCATGGTTACAAATCCCTTTGGCCTGACCTCTTTCCTGCTTACAACCTTCTCCTCTTGCTGTCTTACATGAGCTACATTGGGTTCCTCTCTGGTCCTAGAATATCTGATACCACCTCTTGCCACTGGACTTTGCCAGGCAGTGCTCTCCAGATTTTCTTTCCCCCCTCTCTGTTTATGCTGTCTTCTATATCTTGCATTCCTTTAATGCCTACTCATCTTGTATATCTCTGGTTGTTTTCTTTTCCTCAGGAAAATATTCCTTGACTACCTCCCACCAAGAGTTGCTGTGTACCTTTCTCCTAAGCTGTTATTAGACATATAGTTTAAATTTGTTTCTTGTTATTATTTTTAAATATCTAACTGTTAGAATGTAAGATCTAATAAGAATAGAGGCAACTTTTCTTATTAGTGTTTTATACTGTTTGTTGAATTACTCAACAAAGCAGGAAAGAATATCCAAAAAGACAGTCTCTTAAACAAATTGTGTTGAGAAAGCTGGACAACAAAATGTAGAGAATGAAACTGGACCACTTTCTTAATACCATACAGGAAAATAAATTCAAAATGCTTAAAATACCTAAATATGAGACAGGAAACCATCATAATCTTAGAGGAGAACACTGGCAACAACCTCTTTGATATCGGCCGTAACAACTTCATACTAGACGCACCTCTAGAGGCAAGGGAAACAAAAGCAAAAATGACCTATTGGGACTTCATCATGATAAAAATCTTCTGCAGAGGGAAAGAAATAATCAACACAGCTAAAAGGCAACATTCAGAACGGGAGAAGATATTTGTAAATGACATATCTGATAAAAGGCTAGTATCCAAAATGTATAAAGAACATATCAAACTCAATACCCCAAAACTAATAATCCAGTTAAGAAATGGGCAGAAGACAGGCACCTGGGTGGCTCAGTCAGTTAAGTATCCAACTCTTGGTTTCAAATCAAGTCATGATCTCACGGTTCGTGTTTTCAAGCTCTGTGTAGGGCTCTGTGCTCCGTGTGAAGCCTGTTTGGGATTCTTTCTCTTCCCTCTCTATGCCTCTTCCCCATTCATGTTCTCTTTTTTCTCTCTCAAAAATAAGCATTTAAAAATGGGCAGAAAATATGAATTGTTATTTTTCCAAATAAGACATACAGATGGCTAACAGAAAAAATATGTGATGTTCAACATCACACATCACTAGGGAAATACAAATTCAAAATTATAATGAGATATTACCTCACATCTGTCAGAATTGCTTTAAAAAAAAAACGCAGATGTTGGCAAGGATGTGGAGAGAGAGGGAAGCCTCTTACACTGTTGGTGGGAAATAAAACTGGGGCAGCCATTCTGGAAAACAGTATGGAGCTTCCTCTAAAAGTTAAAAAACAGAACTACCCTATGACCCATCAATTGCACTACTGAGTATTTACCAAAAGGATACAAAAATATAGATTTGAAGGAGCACATGCACCCAAATATTTATATCAGCATTATCAACAATAGTCAAACTCTGGTAAGAACCCAAATGTCCTTCTCCTGAAGAATGGATAAAGATGCATATATACGTACAATGGAATATTACTCAGTGATGTAAAGGAATGAAATTTTGCCTTTTGCAATGACATGGATGAAGCTAGTGTATTATACTAAGTGAAATAAGTCAGTCAGAGACAAATACCATATGATTTCACTCATATGTGGAACTTAAGAAACAAAACAGATAAACATATGGAAAGACAAAAAAAGAGAGAGGAAAGTAAGTCATAAGAGACTCTTAACTATAGAGAACAAATTGAGGGTTGATGGAGGGAGGTGGGTAGGGGATGGGCTAAATGGGTGATGGGTACTAAGGGGGGCACCTGTTGTGATGAGCACTGGGCGTTATACGTAATTGATGAATCACTAAATTCTACCTCTGAAAGCAATATTACACCACATGTTAACTAACTAGAAGTCAAATAAAAATTTGAAATAAAAAGAATAAATAAAAGGGAAACAAGTATTCCACTTGGCCATGTCCTGTATTGTCAGGGTATAGTACTGAATGCAAAATATGATAACTTTTCCAAAAACTAGAATACTGAATTTGTATGACTGAGATCTAGGTTTATCTGAAATGGGAAAATGATAACCTTTCAGTACTGTGGTACTCTAATGAAGAAGACATTTTATTTTCTCCAGTGTATTTTATTTACTTTGAAGAAAATTTAATAAGATGTCAAACCACTACAGCAAGTTGTATGTTACTTAAAATACATGATTTTCTATTTGCTAGAATGAATCCAAATAAGCATTTCTGAATGACTAGACTCAAATAATCATACCATTTTTTTTTTTTGGCCTGTAGAAACAAATGATGCATGATTTACTTTTGAAGATGTGTCACTTATCTTTAAACCTCTTAGAAGCTGGAAATAATTCTAGAAGTGCTAAATATTTATATGACTCAGACAAGTAGAATGGATTCCAATTATTCTAGCTAATTCCAACTCCAGAATTCATGTTCCCAAGCTGCTACTCCTTCCCAGGTGCTCTGTCATTATACTTATAATCACTCTACGTATGACCTCATGGACTTGACAAAAGCTATTCTTACAAGGACCCAAGTGCATATAAATTCCATTCTCCTAAAGTCATGTAGATCAACTAATCCATTGTAATTTGGACAATGTAAAATCAATGTAAAATAAATGACAATTTTTTTTTAGTTACAGCTTTTAAGAACTCATTAGCACCACAAAATGGAGATTTCAGCAATTCTCTGACCACAATAATTGGTGGAGATTTTTAAAAGAGATATCCTAAAATACATGAACATACAAAAAAGTATCACCTGGTTAGTCCCACCTAAGTGGTAGCATGGATCCTATCATTTGATGGAAGTAGTGCCAACGTTAAATTGTAAGAACATATGGGATGGAAAATGTTGTCCACACATTTTATACCCTTCTCCTATGCAAAATACAGTTATGTCTATCTCTCAAGAAGCCCAAAGTCTCATCCCATTATTGCATGAACTAAAAGTCCAACATCTCACCATATACATCAGTATTAGTTACAGATAGGGGTGCCTAGGTGGCTCAGTCATTAAGCATCTGACTTCGGCTCAGTTCATGATCTCACGGTTTGTGGGTTCGAGCCCCACGTCGAGCTCTGTGCTGACGGCTATCTCAGAGCCTGGAGCCTGTTTCAGATTCTGTATCTCCCTCTCTCTCTGACCCTCCTCTGCTCACACTGTCTCTCTCTCTCTCTCTCCCTCTCTCTCTCTCTCTCTCAGAAATAAATAAAACATTAAATTTTTTTTTAAAAAAGTATTAGTTACAGATGATAATTCTCAGGTACAGCTCCATGGATAATACTCTTAATCTAGAATCTAGAATCCAATGAGACAAGTTACTTGCCCATTAAACACCCTTTATACAATGGTGCAAAAGAATTAAAAAACTGATAGGTCCATTCCAAAAAGAGAAAAAATGATATGCACACAGAAGACATAATAATTCTGAAATTCAGCTGGTAACATATTGCCACCTTCCTTTTTTAAAATATTTATTTGTGTGTGTGTGTGTGTGTCTGTGTGTGTATGTGTGCGTGTATGAGAGAGACAGACAGACAGACAGGGAGAGAGAGAAAGAGAACACAAGCAGGGAAAGAGGCGGGGTGGGAGGATACACAGAATCTGAAACAGGCTCCAGGTTCTCAACTGTCAGTGCAGAGCCTGACGCTGGGATTGAACCCATGAACTGTGAGTTCATGACCTAAGCCAAAGTCGGACTGTTCACCTACTGACCCACCCAGGTGCCCTGCCACCTTCTTAAATATGGCTAAATCCTACTTTTCTGAGGATTGTTCTCTCTTGTCTTCAGCTCTGCACTTGGTTCTTGTTGCCATCCTGAGTAATCTTTCCTTCTCCATGCAAAGTAGGCCTTCTCTGTAGCTAAGTTTTTCACAATGCTTCATTCCAATGGAAATTTGAGGTTCACATGTTTGTTCAAAATCTTTGTGTAATTTTGTATCCTCTCTATACTATTCAGTCCAAATTGGAATATTTATTTTAAAAAACAGTTTCTTTTTTTTATTTTTTAAATGTTTATTTCTGAGAGAGAGACAAAGACTCAGTGCGAGTGGGGGAGGAGCAGAGAGAGAAGAAGACACAGAATCTGAAATAGGCTCCAAGCTCTGAGCTGTCAACACAGAGCCCTACCCGGGACTTGAACTCACAAAAAGCGAGATCATGACCTGTGCTGATGTCTGACATTTAATCAACTGAGTCACCCAGGCACCCCTGAAATCTATTTCTTTTGTATCAACTTATAATTCATTTATTGGAAGAAAGTCACACCCACAAATCTGTTCTATATCTTAGTCTCACTGTGAAATTGCTATATAACAACATGCTTAGAATACTTTAAAAATCTCATTATTAAGTAGAATCTGCAAGACATTGAGACTTCTTAGTGGGGCTTTTAAATGTCTGGAAGTTTCTATGAGGTATTGCCATTGCAATTTCTGATATTTTAACAGAAGATTGTATAGTCCCTGTATTTGATCTTTGCTCTGAAAATTATTTCTTAATTTGAGGATGATTGTCATGTAGAGTGGCTGTGAATGAGAAATAGTTTCATTTTTGAACTTAGAAGCTCCCAGTCTCTCTCTTTTTTTAAGTTTATGTATTTATTTTGAGGGAGACTGAGAAAGCATGAGCATGGGAGGGACAGAGAGAGAGAGATAGAAAATCCTAAACAAACTCTGCAGGGTCAGTGCAGAGTCCAATGTGGGGCTCAAACTCGCGATACTGTGAGTGAGATCATGACCTGAGCCAAAATCAAGAGTTGAAATGCTCAACCAACTGAACCACCCAGGTGTCCCATTCAGTCTCTTTATATTAACAGTTTATTATTTAGGTCATCTCTCTTGTATTTTAATGGTAGGTAGCAAGATGAAGCTAGATATCATTTTCAATCTTCTGCTGGGAATTCTCCTAGCTAGATCACTGAGTTTTCTTCTCTCCACTTTACTGCAGAAACTGTGTTTCCAAACACCTTTTGGGAAATGAGGAACCCTTTCCTGCTGGTACTGATAACATTTCCCTCACTTTCCTTTCCTATCTCACTCCCAGCCTCCTCAAGTCTCCTCAGGCCTCTATTGACATCCTCCTAAAAGACTTGTAGGCTTTTCTTAACATCTCTTCGGAGTCCTCCCAGTTTCCACAAATCTCTTCATCGTAAAGCTAACACTACAAGGTTTCTTTTTTCTTTTTAATCCTGACACTTTTATGTGACTCAATTTTGTTTTATTTTTTTCAGGGCTATTTCCATAATTTATCAATTGTCATGTAGACAAAATCATATTCAAGTTCAAGATTTTCAAATTCGTCTATTCTTCTCTAGATTAAAGCATCAACTCATTCTTGGCTGAAAACCTGTGGTTTAGAATGGACTGTTTTTTTCTTCTACCTTATAGTCACTGCCTAAAACTTTATTGCTTCTCAGAAGTAAGTTTTTCTATAGAACACTAAATTAGATTGGTCTAATCAGGGTTGCTGTGCTTTCAGTAACTCTATTAGAAAATGTATCTTGAGGTTTTACTATATGTTAAGCACTTTGTTTTAGGTGCTAGAAATAAGTAAATAAAACAAATGTATTAGATATGAATCATAATCTGCTGACCTAGGAGGAGAAAACACAATATTTATAAAAATTTTATTAAAATTTATTTATAAATTCAATAAAAGTAAAAGTAATAGGCTCATTACATGTTAATACAAATAATGTAATTTATGAAAAATAACTGTTTCACTAAACAAAAAAAATAAGGAAAACAATGGCTGTCTTAGTCTATTCTGGCTTCTATAATAGAATACCATAGATTGGGTATCTTATGAACAACAAAATTTTATTTCTCAATGTTCTGGATGTTGGAAGTCCAAGGTCAAATTGCTGGCAGATTTGGTGTCTGATAAGGGTCTTTTTCCTGGTTCATAGACTTCCATCTTCTTACACTGCCCACACATGATGATGATAAGAAGAAAGCTCTCTGGGGTCTCTTTTATAAGGATTCTAATTGCACTTATGAGGGCTCTGTCCTGATGACCTAATTACCTCCCAAAAGCCCACCCCCAAATACTATCACAATGAGGATTAAGTTTCAACATATGAATTTTGGGGGAGACACAAAATTTTATCCTAGAGCATTCTTGCCCTGGTCCCAAATTCATGTCCTTCTCATGTGCAAAGGAATTCATTCCATCCTATCTGTCTCCAAAGTCTTAACTTATTCCAGCATTAATTTGAAAGTCTAAGTCCAAAATCTCATCTATCATCTAAATTAGATACAGGTGAGACTTGGGGGATGATTCATCATGAGCAATTTCTTCATCAGTTGCAAGCCTGTAAAACCAAACAGGTTACGTGCTTCCAAAATACAGTGAGAGGACAAAGATGGCATAGACATTTCCTTTCTAAAAGGGAAAAATAGGAAAGAAGAAAAGAGTGATAAGCCCCAGCTGAGTCTAAAATTTAACAGAGCAAATTTCTTTAGAACTTAAAGCTTGAAAGTAATCCTCTTTGGCTCCATACTCTGTCTTCCAGGCCACTGGGATAGCAACATCACCTCAAAGGTTCAGGGGCCTTCCTTGTATTGGCTATTGGTCTGAGTCCTGTCCCAAAGGTGGCTCTACTGGGCACAGCCCACACTGATGTTCTTTGAGGCAGTCTCATTGCTGAGGAACTTGGAGGGGGCTTGGGCCCACCTGAACTGGAGAGGTAACACCACCTTTTGAGATTGCTCTGTGCCCTGGGTCCTTGTACTTTGTACACCTGCAGAGATGGCCCTGCACAGAGAATATCTCTCCGCCTCTGTTTAGGTGGCTGAGCCATAATAATCTTCTTATCAAATAGTCACTTGGCCACATTGTTAGTATTCTCATTTTTTTAGTAATATGGATAGACTGAGGATTTTCTAAATCCTTAAGTTCTAATTCCTTTTTGCTTAAGAAGTCTATCTTTAAATCATTTTCCTCTTCTTGCATTTTACTATAAGCCATGAGGAGAAGCCACTCCATATCTTCAATATTTTGCTTAGAAATAACTCTAGCTAAAGATTTCATTTCATCACTTATAAGTTCTACCTTCTATAAAACACTAGAACATGAACACAAATCAACCAAGCTCTTTGCTACTTTCTTCCAGTTTCTAGTAGCATGTTCCTCTTCAGTCTAAGACCTCATCACTACGGCATTTACTGTCCAAATTTCTAACATTCTGTTAATGACTATTAGGTATTCTCTAAGGAGGCTGAGGCTTTCTCCTCTTCTCTTTCTTTTCTGCAGTTCTTTTAATATGAGCCCTAACCAAAATGACCTTTAAGATTCTGTTCATGGCAATCTAAGCTCTTCCAGCTCCCAGTTCCATACTCAATTCCATAGCTGCTTCCACATTTTAAAGTACTTGTTACAGAAGTGACCCCGTTCTCAGTACTAATTTTCATCTCAGTCATTCTGGCTGCTATAAAAAAAATATCATGGGGGGGGGCGGCACCTGGGTGGCTCAGTCGGTTAAGCATCCAACTCTTTGTTTTCATTCAGATCATGATCTCATGGTCGTGAGTTTGAGCTCTGTGCTGACAATGCAGAGTCTGTATGGGATTCTCTCTCTTTCTCTCTCTCTGACCCTTCCCAGCTCATTCACACACTCTCTCTGTCAAAATAAATAAATAAATAAATAAATAAATATTAAAAAAAAAAACAACAAAACAATACCATTGACTGAGTGGCTCGAACAACAAATGTTTATTTCTCATAGTTCCAGAGGTTGGGAAGTACAAAATCAAGACACTGGCAGATCCAGTGTCTGATGAAGGCCTGCTTCCTGATTCATAGATGGCTGTCTTCTCATTGTAACTTCACATGGCAGAAGGGTGAGTGGATCTCTGGAGTCTCTCTTGTAAGTACTCTAATCCCATTAATGAGGGCTCCACCTTCATAATCACATCCCAAAGACACCCCATCTCCAAATACACTGGGGATTTGAGGTGGACCCAAACACTCAGTCTATAGGAGTGGGTTGTTTATACATAGATACATATAGATATACATAGATAGATAGATAGATAGATATAGATATATATAAATGAGCGTATATATATATATGAGTGTGTGTGTGTATTTAATAAATCCTCTTTTTTAACACAGTTTTAGATTTACTGAAAAATTAGGAAGATAGTACAAAGAGTGTCTATATACTTTGCACTCAGTTCCCCTATTGTTAGTATTATGCTAGTATGGTACTTTTTTTATAATTAGTGAACCAACATTGATACATTATTACCAACCCAAGTCCACATTTATACAGATTGCCTTATTTTTTATTTAATGTCCTTTTCCTATCTCAGGATCTCATCCAGAATACCACATTCCATCTACTTGTCATATCTTCTTAGGCCCCTTTAAACTTATGTAACTGTTTCTCAGGCTTCCTTTTTTTTTTTTGACCTTGACACTTTTAAGGAATACTTGTTAGGTATTTTATTCTTTAATTAGTATATTAATTAGTATAATTAATATACTATAATATATTATAGTTATATATTAATTATAGTTAATATATTATAATTAATAATATAATAATAATAATTAGTATATTTCTGATGTTTCCCTCATGATTAGAATAGAATAATGCAATTTGGGGAGGAAGACCACAGGACAAAGTGCCATTTCATAGCATCATATCAAAGTACATTCTATCAATATGCCATCACAATTGATATTAATTTTTATCACCTGGCTGAGATAGTGTATGCCAGGTTTCTCCACTGTAAAATAACTCTTCCACACTGTAATAGTAAGAACTTAGGTGTGGGAAATTATGCTTCACATACATGAGGGTTGAGTATCTACATAAATTATTTGAATTTTTTTAAGTGGAATATTTGTGTCTTCTCTCCCATTGATTCATTCTTTCATAATTTATTTACATCAGTATGAATTCATAGGTATTTATGCATTGGTTAGAACCCAATACTACTTAATTTTTTGATATTGCACAAATGTTTCAACTTTGACTACTCAAGACTCTTTCAGTAGGACCCTGTGCCACTTTAACATATTCCTTTTTTAATTTTTTCAGCACTATATACCTTTTTGGAACCAAGATGCTCCATGATCATTTTGTGTATTTTTTGCCCCAGTCATAGAATCATTTTTTTCCACAAAAAGCCTTAGTTCCTTCTATTGGAAAATGGTATTAGAAATTAAGATCTGGGTGCTAATAATGCTTGTTGCCTTGATTGCTTCAAGGCCTTCTCTGTTATCATAGCAAAGAATTATATGTGTCTATATGAACCCACGTATATACATATATCCATAAATGTTTCTATATGTAGTCATCTGTATTGATATATTAACCTCAAAATCTCTTCCTACTGATGTCTCCCACTAATCCACTGTTACATGCATCATTTTAGCCTCTTTGCTTTACATTTTTGCATATCTATTTAATGTCTGATTTAATTAAAGAAAGCTGGATTCTCAAACCTGTTTCTGCATTCAATTCACTGAGATATTGCTTACCATTAAGCCTTGAAAACCCTATCTTTGTGTGAAGGAATGAGAGTGAAAATGATAAACACCATGTTATTATTATAATGAAGAGCACTTGAGCCCTGAGGGGATTTTGTGAACCACCAGGGGTCTCCAGACCACATTTTTGAGATTTGCTGCCTCATACTGCCCATGTTTTTGTCACTCAGTGCAAGTTGGGCCAAACCATGCCTTATTTTCTTGATTTTATAAGAAAAAATGCAAAAGTGTCTCTAAAAAGGATAGAAGAGTCTCTTGGTGGCACAGTCAGTTAAGCATCTGACTTTTAATTTTGGCTCTGGTCATGATCTTGGGGTTCATGAGTTTGAGCCCGTGTCATGCTCTGCACTGACAACACAGAACCTGCTTGGGATTTCCTCTCTCCTTCTCTCTCTGTCCCTCCCTTGCTCACTCTCTCTCTCTCTCTCTCTCTGATTCTCTCTCTCTCTCTCGCTTAAAATAAACAAATAACATTAAAAAAATAAAAAGGATAGAGCTAGATTTCGGATATTTGCTGCCAATGTAACAGGATATATTTGTTGTATATTTAAATCACCATGATTTCATTTACCTTTTAATCCTCCTTTTCCATTGCTAAAATGTAGAGAAATTGGGAACGAATTGTTAGAAGTAGTTGCTTGATATTGAATATTTGAATTTGCCTAAAACTTCATTCATTTGACTTTAGCACTTGACAGTTTCCATAGATTTTCATAATGGAATTTACTCAGAAAATGAAAACACTTGATTTTTAAAATGTCATTCTCAGAAATGTTCTGTAGGCAGATTATTGCTTTTTAGGATCTTGTTCTTCCCATCAATGGAAAAGGAGGTATGTAGAATGTTTTCAGTCTGATCATATTTTAGTGGTGTCAGATACTTTATCTATCTTTATTTTCCCCAAAATTATGGGGACGAAGATCTTGGCATTTATAGCATTTAAGCTTGATGATACCTATTCAGCAGGTCAAATGCCTGATGGTAATTCGTTATTGTCCATTTTCCTCACTTTTGCAAACTGATTATAACAATGGCATTTACAAAGAGAAACTGTCATTAATCACCAAAGTGCATCAAATTCTATGTCCATTTTATAGAATTTAGACAAGTTGGACTTTAAGACTAAAACATTTAGACCTTCACATATTTTACAAAAGTCAATTGCTTATACTAGAGATGAAATAGTATTTAATAGTTGTAAGGTATAGAATATATGGCCAGAGAAAATAATTTCCAGCTCTTAGATCTAAATTCTATGTATTCTTAAGAACTTGTTTTACAATATGTGAAAATATAGCATAAAGTTTTAGTTATCAAAACAGTTTAGAACTAATACGTTAAAAGTTTGATTAAAAGGACAAAAAATACAGAAACATTCTTGGAATAAATTCTTGCTATAAATATTTATAAGACTAGGGTTACCCTACTACCAAAACCAAAAAAGACATTATAAGAAAATAAAGCTACATCATGAAAAAAATCTTGATAGGGTATAGATAGATAGAAATATTTATACAGAAATATGAAGAACCTAAATAACCAAAAAATTTAAAACCTGAAAAAAGAACAATGTTGGAAAACTTTATATTCCTTGATTTTAATATTTATTTTAAAATTACAGTAATAGAGACAGTATAGTATTAATATAAGAATGTTCAAAAATTTATTGTCGAATATTTCTCCAGATATTGTTTCTGCCATATTTTTTCATTTCCTACAGGGGTTCCAAATATGATCCTTGAGTTTCAATAGAAAGCTGGAGGTATTTACCAAGACCCTATAATTTGGAAGTGAGTTCCAAACTCTCTCCCCGGCACTAGTCCATTGACAGAATACCCGATTAGTTATTTTTCCATCTTGTTATTACTTTTGGTTGGGTGTTTGGAGACTTGTTTTACCCATACAAATTCAGGAATCAGTATAGGATTTGATAGGATGTTTGTATACAAAATTTGGGGCTCTCTCTCTTAGCTCTCTGTTTTCCCTGATTTCCCTGCCCAATATCTAGCTACTTTGGTGGCAGCCTGGAAATCTGACTTCTAACTCCTCAGCCAAACAAGACTTCTGATTTCTGCTAGAGCTTTATTCTCTATGGAGTAGAAGATAATTTTCTTCAGATCAAAGAAGTTTTCATGTGGACTTCACTCACTGTGTTTGCTTTATCCATAGTTTCTGACTTTTTATTAGTGCTCTCTAGATGTAAGCCATTGATGATTATACATATTTTCATTTTTGCAACTGTTATTAGCATCATCTTATACGAGATACATTGCCTTTGCTAGGGCTACTATCTACATTAATTTTTAATAAACTTATATCAATGACAATGACAGATCCATATTAATAAGTTTAAATCCTAACTGCTTGACTTCTTCAAGACAGAATACTGAAGGAGTTTACAATCAGCAAATTAGCCAATTTTCCAAAAGTAAGAAGGAATGAAAGGGTTAACACACAAGTTTTTGGCCAAGAAGCCAGTGATATCAATTAGTGTGGATTCATTTACTGAAACACTGACTATAAGTCGTCTTTTTATTTTCTCCATTAGGGATTTTTCTCACCGTCTACAAATAAAAATGTTTCTCTGATATTTGACTCATATTTTGGCAAGCCTGTTGCCAAAAAAAAATATTTTTTCAAGAGGAATACTTTTTCAAAGTTTACAAAATTCTTTAGGCAAGTTTCCATGTAAGATCTGCCTCCACAAAGAATCACACAATGCATATAAACATGAGTTTAGAGGCAAGGCCATATACAATTGACAGAAAATGCAAGGAGTTTCTTTGCTAATTAGTTATCATTCTTCTTACAATCAAAAGCAGATATCTAAATCAGAATCTTCACCATTGCACTCATTTTATCATCTGTTGAAGTGATTAGCTCCAAGGTGAAAGATTTATTGTGAGATTTCATATTCAGATCTGGAACCTTAGCCCTGCAATTTAATTTTGTCTTCATGATGGGATGGGCAACTGTTGTCAAAGCTCTAAATCTTCAGAAAGAAGGATCCCTAAGATAAGCCACAATGGATATTGGTGCATGAGTGTAGAGGCCCAAGTGGGAGGTAGAGTTGGTAGATAAAAAGTAGCCATTAACTAAAGATAACTATTCTTCATAGTTTACATAAAATTGATGAAACTTCAGGTGTTTATATAAACAAATGGATGAAGATGAAGGTGGTGGCTAACCCCTGTCTAAGTGCCCTTTGGATGCTATCAATGTTGATAAGAAAATCATTATCTATAGGCACATGATCAATATCTTATGAGAAGTGGAGAGCTGAGATCTCCCTGAAATTCTATATAACTCAGAAGAATGATTATAATGGTCATATATGGGGCATATGTGTTCTATTTCTAGTTCTGTTATTAACTGGCAAATCATTCACATGGCAAATTTTAAGATCTTTTGGAATTTGAGGGTTTTTTAAAAAAAATTTAACATTTATTTATTTTTGACAGAGAGATAGGGGGAGAAAGAGAAAGAATGTGAGCAAAGGAGGGGCAGAAAGAGAGGGAGACACAGAATCTGAAGCAGGTCCCAGACTCCAAGGTGTCAGCACACAGCCCAATGCAGGGCTCTAACTCACAAACCACCAGATCATGACCTGAGCCGAAGCTGGACGCTTAACCAACTAAGCCAGCCAGGCACCCCAGGATTTGAGCTTTTTGTGTTTTATTTTTGTGTTAATAAAAGGAGGAAATTAGAAGACAAGACACCTAAAACCTACTTAGCTCTATAATTTTATAAGTGAAAGAAACAGAAAAGATTAGGCATACAGGCAGCAATCTCTCTGACCTCAGCTGCAGCACTTCCTACTAAACATGTCTCTGGAGGCAAGGGAAACCAAAGCAAAATAAACTGTTGGGACCTCATTGAGATCAAAAGCTTCTGTACAGCAAAGGAAATAATCAGCAAAACTAAAAGACAACTGATGAATGGGAGAAGATATTTGCAATTGCCATATTGGATAAACAGTTACTATCCAGAATCTATAGTGAGCTTATCAAACTCAACACCCAAGAAACAAATAATCCAGTGAAGAATGGGCAGAAGACATGAATAGTGCTTTTCCAAAGAAGACATACAGATGGCTAAGAGACACATGAAAGATGCTTAACATAACTCATCATCGGGGAAATACAAATCAAAACCACAATGAGATACCACCCCACACCTGCCAGAATGGCTAGAATTTAGCAACTCAGGAAGCAACGGATGATGTCAGGGATGTGGAGAAAGGGGAGCCCTTTTGCACTTCTGGTAGGAATGCAGACTTGTGCAGCCACTCCAGAAAACACTATGGAGTTTCCTCAAAAAATTAAAAATATAACTACCCTATGACCCAGCAATTGCACTGCTAGGTATTTATCCAAAGATACAGATGTGCTGATTTGAAGGAGCATATGCTCCCCAATGTTTATAGCAGCACTATCAACCCGGTGATCAAAAATAATGAAAGCTTGTCGTTTGCAACAATGTGGATGGAACTAGAGTGTATTATGCTAAGAGAAATAAGTCAGTCAGAGAAAGACAAATATCATATAATCTCACTCATGTGTAGATTTTAAAGAAACAGAACAGATGAACATAGGGGAAGAGAATGAAAAGTAAGATAAAAACAGACAGGGAGGCGTACCATAAGTGACTCTTAAATACAGAGAACAAACTGAGGGTTGTGGAGGTGAGATGGGTAGGAGCATGGGCTAAATGAGTGATGGACATTAAGGACGACACTTGTTGGGCTGAGCACTGGGTGTTATATGTAAATGATGAATAACTGGGTTCTACTCCTGAAACCAATACTACACCCTATGTTAACTAACTTGAATTTAAATAAATGAAATTTTTAAAATTCTATATGAAAAAAGTAAAGAAAAGTTTAGGCTAAAATAAATTGTCTCAGGAACTTTCTTTACCTTAGGTTTTGAGTATTGGTAGCTTTTGAACAAAAGGTTAAACAAAGCCAGGAGTGATCAAAAGGTCAACTAACACTTCAGTCAATTGAGTGAAGGAGTAAAAAGACTCCTCATGGATGTGATGAAAAGTTATTGGCATTTTTTTTTTTTTTAGAAAAAGAGGCTTTTGATGTGAACTGGCTTGACTCTTAGAGCAGCATTGGAATAAAGTTGTCTAAGAAAGATGACTGGTTCAGAGATTAATGGCATCAAGATGGTGTCAGTCCAGTATACTCTTTATTATTTGTTGTCTATCAGTTAATTAATTAAGTCCACAAATTACTAGGTACTTATTGTTTTTAGAGGCTCTTAACACGAGGCTTAATTCATATACTCAAATATCTCAAAAATTTAAAGAGAAACATTTTAATACAATTATTCTTTAATACATTTATTACCTGGTCTGATCTTTCTTGTTTTTGTAGGCAATGACAAATCACCATTTGAGAGGTACATTGTTTCCCTCATTTTACCGCCTTTGAAGTCAAAATGAGCGAAACAATGCAAGGTGTCTTAATAGTATGTCATAATTTATTTGATGATATTTCTTCCTTCTTTCTTGGTGTTACATAAAATAATGATGCATCCTAAAGTAGATGAAATACAGTATATGCATCTTCCTTGGATTTCATTTTTTAAATTAAAAGCAATCTATAAAATACATGGCAAATTCTCGTTCAGCTATTAATTCTGAGAAGTCTGGCTGGTAGGTTCAGATCTGTGAAACCTTCATCTTATGCTCCCCCTGCCCCATGACCATCCAGTGACAAATGTCAGTGATCCCAGTGATTTCCAGTGACTCCAGAAGGAGACCAGTGCCTCCATGATTCCTTGGATCACTAGGGACTTCTCCGAATTTAATGCACAATGTTCCACCAAATGAGGTCTGGGAAACTTTGTAGCCAAAAAGCTGTTGCTAATATTTACAGTCATTATAATTATTATTATCACAGAAATTAGTACTTTTTGAGGATCTAGTATACTGGTCATTATGTTAGGCACAATTACTGAGATGCTTTGTTTTATATTGCACACAACTGCATTAAAGAAGTATTATCAAAATGCCTACTTTATAAATGAGTGAATTAAAGTATAAATTGTTGGGGCGCCTGGGTGGCTTAGTCGGTTTTGCGTTCGACTTTCGCTTAGGTCATGATCTCGCGGTTCGTGGGTTCGGGCCCCGCGTCGGGCTCTGTGCTGACTGCCAGCTCAGAGCCTGGAGCCTGTTTCAGTCTGTGACTCCCTCTCTCTCTGACCCTCCCCTGCTCACGCTGTCTCTCTCTCTCTCTCTCTCTCTCCTAGAAATAAAAAAATAAATAAATAAAAAATAAAGTATAAATTGTTTAAGCTACTTATCTAAAGTGCCAGAGTAAATCATGGGTGGGACAGGATTCTAAACCAGGCCTGCCCATCAACACTGTGAACTTCCCCCAAAAAAACCTACAGGGGAAAATAAATAAGTACAAGCCATAAAATAATGGAACCAATAGAACCCAATTCTGAATACTTTACTGGAGAAAGTAGACAAAGGGCAAGGAGCCACCAAATAGCTCATTACTTTAAGTTTGTCCTTAAAAGTCCTTTGCTTTCAGATCTTTCAATGATGTAAGAGAAGGAATTTTCACTGCAATGGCATGAAATTGAAAGGAGGGAACTTAAAATAGACCACTTGCTCTGCCTGGCAGAGTGTCAGATACAAATTCCAATAACTTGTTCATCTTTGTTTAAGATAGACTTTTATAAAAGCTTTAACACACTGAAAGATACAGTGGGGCATCTTATGTTGCCATTGGTCAAATGTACATATGAGCTAGTGGTTTTTTTTTCTTTGAAAGGTATGTTATTGTTATTTGGATTTGAAAAGAAAACCATGAAGCTCTTGATATTTAAAATTGCTAAAAATAATCTGGCTTCTTCCACCAGATGACAGAAAGGTCATATTTGTGACGCAAACCTCACAATTATATGAAATTCAAAGTTAGCAAATGGAAGGGTCACTGTGATCAGTGATAAATCTTTACTCATGCAAAAGTATAGATTAAAATGTGACATAATCTTTCTCTCATTCTTTTTCAAATTTTAAAATATATTGGACTTTGAAATACAAATCCTTGGGCTTTTGGCAAAAACAAATATTTTATATTGTTAGTGTGTTTTTACTTTCCAGTAAAAAAGGGAAAAAAAGGAAATTTGGTTTGGATGTGTAAAAGTTAAATGCACTCTTTACTCATGAAGACATTACAAATTAATGATTTCCTTTTAAAACTTTTAATGTATTTGATTTCTACCTTAAAGGACTTCTAAAGATTTAAGAAATGTCTAGACTCCAGCCAAGCCTAATGTGTATCATTCTTCCATTGCATTTAAATATTTTAATTTATTCTGAAACACATTGTCATGGGAGAAAGATATTATAATTAATAGTGTATCTAGTTTTCTGTTTATTCACTGTATCTTCATATATGCACAGTCCCATTCAGAGTGAACCATTACAACATTCTGCAGAATGTCAAAATCTTTTTATTTTTTTAATGTTTATTCATTTTTGAAAGACAGAAAGAGACAGAGTAAAAGCAGAGGTTGAGCAGAGAGAGAGGGAGACACAGAATCTGAAGCAAGCTCCAGGCTCTGAGCTATCAGCACAGAGCCGGATGCAGGGCTTGAACTCATGAACCATGAGATCATGACCTGAGCTGAAGTTGGCCGCTTAACCAACTGAGCCACCCAGACGCCTCAAGAATGTCAAAATCTTTTAAAATCTCTGTAGACTATATTTTGACAAAAAGCATGAGATTTTATATGGTCCTGTGTTAAAGTGATGAATGTATGTTTCTGTCATTCCCATGTAAAAGTGAACTGCTTTGGAAGTTTTTTAATTGACATATTCTGGGACCTCATTTCCCCAGATTAAAAACTGCAAAGTATCAAAATCTGTGTGGATCATCTCAGTAAAGACACCTTACCTAGTATGTCAACTAAAATTAGGGCTAGCATTATAGCTTCATCATCGCCTAGCATCATTCACCTTGATCAATCTAGTTTTTGCAGAAGACATTTGGTGAATTTAACTGAGAAATGGTAGGGACCATCCTCTCTGCATTCTTTAAGATTTTTAAAAAGGTTTTTTAAAGTTCGTTTATTTTTGAGAGAGAGAGAAAAGGAAGAAGCAGGAAATGGGCAGAGAGAGAGAGAGAATCTAAAACAGGCTCTAGACTCTGAGCTGCCAGCACAAAGCCAGATGCAGGGGTCCAGCTCACTAACCGTGAGATCATGGCCTGAGCGGAAGTCAGATGCTTAAGTGACTGAGCCACCTAGGTATTCTTTAAGATTTTAACGATTCCTCTTTCAATTTTGTTTTATCTTAACTGAGGGTTGGATTTGAATATGGGTAAAAGAACAAACATGGCTTTTTTGTCAGTTACAGAATATATGCACTTGGGATGACAAAAACAAATATAGGGTAGATCTGCTGAGCCACTGAACTCTCTATGAGATTAGACATATTAGTTATGAAGACCTTTGATTATGTAACCTATTTCTTCATGGAAATGGGACTGTATTTCTAATACTTTGTCTGGGCTGAGATATGACCTGGCCTGAAGGCAGTGAAGAGAAGCAAAGAGAAGAGAGAAAGCATTATTCCTTAGGTAAGTTCTTTGAAGGGAATTCAGGCAAGCCAGAACTTCTCTAGAAAGGAGTCAAAGCTGCCTTTTTGGCCAAGAGAATCCTGTGGGTGGATAATTCTCAGGATTCTCTAGTGATGCATTTTTTTCTCAGGTCTAAGAATTCTACTTTTTTGTTAAGGTCACAAGATACAAGACTAATATGCAAATATCAACTGTATTTTTTTCATATAGCAATAAATAATTGGAAATTAAAATAAAAATTGTACAATTTATAAATCAGCAATGAACATAAAATACTTAGATATAAATGTAACAAAATATGTGTGATATCTATATGCTGCAAAGTGCAAAACATTGGTAAGAGGTGAAAGAAGAGCTAATCAAACATAGGTATATCACGTTCAAGGATTGGAAGACTCAGTATTGTTAGGATGCTAATTATCCACAAACCAAACTATTGATACAATGTAATCTCAACCAAAATCTGAAAAATGTTTAATAGACATTGAAAAGATGATTCTGATATTTATATGAGAAGACAAAGGAACAAAAATTACCAATACATTTTGGAAAAATAGAACAAACTTGGAGGCCTCACACTCCCTGATTTTAAAACTTACTATAAATCTACAGTAATAAGATTGTATAGTATTGGTGAAAGAAGAGACACAAATATCAAAGAAACACAATCAAGAGTCCAGAAATAGGCCCACATATGTATGGCCATTTGATATTTGACAAAGTACCTAAAGGCAAGTGAATGGAGAAAGGATAATCTTTGCAACAAATGGTGTTAGACCAACTGGTCATCCATTTGCAAACAAACCTTGACCATAATTTGCACCATATATAAAAATTAACTCAAAATTGATTATGGAGCTAAATATAAAATCTCAAACTATAAAACTTCAAGGAGAAAATATTATGATCACAGGTTAAACAATATTTTGTAGATACAACATCAAAGAATGATTCATAAAGAAAAATTGATGCAATGGAACTCATCAAAATGAAAAATTCTTCTCTTCAAAAGACGTTGTTAAGAGGTTGAAAAGACAAGCTATGAAGTGGGAGAAATGTGTTCAAACCACATATCTGATACACTTTTGAATCTTAAATACTATTTGATTCCTTTTATATGACATTCTGGAAAGGCAAAATGCGTAGGTACAGAAAAATTATTAGTGTTTGTCCTTGGCTGGAGGTTGGGGGGATTAGTTGATTACTATGGTCAGTGGGAAATTTGAGGGGGGGCTAATACTTTTTTATGCCTTTTTTAAAACTTGAAATGAATGGATATTTCATAACTAAATTATGCTTCTTAAAAAAATAAAAACTACAAGAAATAACAGGCCATTGGGCATTAACATGACTCTACCCAAATTTTAACATATGTATTCTCCACCTTTGACCTGTTGCTCTGGGGAGGTGCCTTGGATAGCAGGTGCAATCTCAGCTCTAGGTGGAATACTGAAGGAGTTTGCCATGATGTCTTGCAGGTCAGGTTTTTACTTCTGTGTCACAAAGGGGCTGTATACTACCTGGAGCTTTGCTTTGCTTTCTACTAGAGAGGTTGTACAAGGTTCCAACTATGAATGTTGAAAAATCATGAGTCTCATTCATGGTTGCTGCAGTTTTCAAAGAGAGATGATATCATGAGCAACAATCATTTGGCATTTTGGTGTTGAGCAGATATTTTTACTTAGTTAGCTGGTTAGCTATCAAGAAACTATAGCGAAGAAATGAAAAAACAGTTTCCTATAGAATTTACTAAACTAATGGAAATGAAATGTAGCAATTTAAAATGACTAATCATGTTAAAAGAGAGTGTAGTGATCTAGAGAGTTATTCTTAGTGGTTGCCAGTCTTATAGCCATCAGGGTAAGCAAGTCCAGGGACAAGCAGTTAAATATAAAACAGTTCGAAATCTGTACCTAAAAGTACAATAGATTTTTTCTTGCTTTATTGAGATATTATTGACATATAATATTGTAAAAGTATAAGGAATAAAATGTAAGGATTCAAAACACACACACACACACACACACACACAATATAATGGCCACCACAATGAAATTAGTTAACATATCCATCACTTCACACAATTACCTTTTTGTGTGTGAATGGTAAGAACATTTAAGATATACTGTCTTAGCAACTTTCAAGTATATAATATACTATTGTAACTATAGTCATCATGTCGAATATTAGATACCCCGAAGATATTCACCTTGTAACTGTAAGTTTATACCCTTTGTTCAGAATCTCCCCATGCCCTCTCTCCTCCGTCAATACAGCCCCTAGCAGCCACCATTCTACTGCTCCTGACTTTGGCTTCTTTTTAGATTTGAAATAGAACTGAGATCTTACGGTATTTTTCTGACTTATTTCACAGACAAACAAATATATTATAGAACATTTAGGCCATCAAAACAAAGAAACTAACTTGCAAAAAACTTTCAAAACTATGCTATAGTGAACAAACTGAGGGTTGCTGAGGAGAGGTGGGTGGAAAATGGGATAAATGGTTGATGTTTATTATAGAGGGCACTGGGTGCTATATGTAAGTGAAGAATCACTTAATTTTACTTCTAAAACTAATATAATACTTATTTTAACTAACTGGAACTTAAATAAAAACTTTAAACTACAAGGAAAAAAACAATTTAGAATCAACTCTCATTTAAGCTTAGAAAAATACTCTTATGTGATTATGCTTTTGTTCAGGGGGAGCTTTTCAGAGGAGATGTAACTCTCAGGATACAGTTGACTTAATACTATTATAATTTTACATTTATAATGTGAATATTATTAAAAGAATTTTTAATGTGAGATATCTTTAAAGCTTTTTGTTACTAATTCTGTTTCATAAAAAATGCAATCCTACCTCCTTAGGTATAAGGAATTAAGATGCAAAGCAGGACCAACATTGGAGAAAGTCTAGTATAAAGAATTGCATTCTATTTGCAGATCTATTCAGATCTATTAGGAGATAAAAAGAATATTTTTGGTAATTTTATCAGATAGCTCAGACGTATTTTATTTTGCAAATGTGCAAGCAACCAATTTACCAAGTCTTTTATTAAAGATTTGTTCTTTTTTAAACTATAAATCAGTCATCCTTGAAAGTTGTAGATCACTTTACTACTGGTGACATTTCATTTTAAAATACTAACTTGCAAATAAATGATATTTTTCTCAAAATATCCTTTCTGGTGATATTTTATTTTCCTATTATCTCATTCTTTAGAAGATTAGTGATATTTGAAGGTCACATTTTCAGGCCACGGAGCAGATCATGGATAAATTTGCATTTGGACTGGTGAACTGTTGCCTATGCAAATGATAAAAAGACAGAAGCTTGATAAAAACATCTTCACAAACCTAAGAAAGATAAAGGAATGGAAAAGAAAATGTCAGATTGGCATTTACCTCTTAATTTTGAATACTTTAATTATCCTTTACTTCTCTCAAGCATGTCATTTTACATTTCCCATCATTTATCTCAACACAGAAGATATGAATCTGTTCTCCACAATAGCTATATGGATTCATTTTTCTTCTAAAAGTAATGTGTTTTAAATAGCTCTGTGGCACCTCAGAATTCCTGCTCAAAAAGCCTATTATCATGTTTTCCTTTGATTTGAAATACATCATTTTTAACAGAAAATTCTGAATTTTGAATATATTTAAGGATGTGAAGATTTTATAATAGAGAAAACATATAAACTACATTTCAGATTTTTTTATCTACAAGACAACTTAAAGAAATTATATCCTCCCATTATGGTTTTTAAAGTAACAAAAATATGAATTAAAAATGTTACTACCAACCATAGTAGCAGAGCACTTACACACTTTTATGAGAGGCTAATAAATCAAGGGTTTTTTAAAAAATATTTTGATATAACATTTTAATGATTTTTAAGTATTTCACATAATTAACTCATGTTAGGCAAAATCTGATAGAATTGCAAGGAGAAATAGACAAATCCACTATTTTAGTTAGAGCCTCCAAAACTTATCCATTAGTAATTGGTAGATACAGTACAGTGAAAATCAGTAAATGATGCCAGTGATCTGGAACCATCAAGTGACCTGATCTAGTTGACATTCCTATAATGCTCTATCTGACAACAGAATACAAATCCTTACCATGTTGTCATGGAATATTCACTAAGAAAAACCACATTTGTGGACTTAAAGTAAACCTTACATTTTAAAAATAGAAATAAAAATATCTTCCCAGATCTCAAGAGATTGAATAGAAATCTATAATGGAAAGATAGTTGGAAAATCTCCAAATATTTGGACATCAAAAAACATATTTCCAAATAATGTATAAGTCAAAGAAGAAATTAAAGGAGACATTTGAAAAATATTTTCAATTAAATGAAAATGAAATGTTGGAATGCTGTGACATCAGTTCTTAGAGGGAAATTTCTAGTATTGAGTGCATACATTTATATAATAAGAAAGTTCTAAAATTGATACCTGAAGTTTCCATTTTAGGAAGAAAGAGGATGAAGAGAAAATTAAGACTAAACCAACAGAGAAAGAAATCATAAAAATTAGAGCCAAAAACTGAAAACAAAATTCAATATATAAAAATAAACAAAACTAAAAGTTAGTTCTTAAAAACATCGATAACATTGATAAATCTCTAACCAAGCTAACCCAGAAAAAGAGAAAGGACACAAATTACCCATATCAGAAATGATAGAAAGGTCATTACTGCTGAGTCCATGAACATTAAAATAATAATAAAGGAATATTATCAATACCTTTATGCCTACAAATTTGGTAAATGACATGAAAATGAACCAATTCTTTGAAAGACATAAACTATTACAACTCTTACAAGGATAAATAGATGACTGGAATATCTACAGTAAGCAAGATGGTATGATATTGATGAAACATAGGCACACAGATCTATGGGCAGAATCGGGAGCCCAGTAATAGACCCACACAAACATACTCAACTGTTGGTTTTTTGTTTGTTTTTAACACAAGGACAGACACAATTCAAAGAAGAAAGGATCATCTTTTCAACAAATGGTGCTAGAATGTTGAAAATTCATATGTGAGCATTGAATCTAAACATAGGCCATCAACCTTACACAAAACTTAATTCAAAATTTATTGTAGATCTAAGTGCAAAATGCAAAATTGTAAGACCTCTAGAAGAAAACCAGAAACAATGAAGTTGCCCTTCATTTGGTGAATTCATACATAACCTGTGATACAGTCTTTTGAAGAAATACTATTCAGTGGTAAAAAGAATGAGCTTATCTATCCAGGCAACACTATGGATGAATCTTATGCATATTGCCAAATGAAAGAAGGCAGTCACAAGAGGATAGGTATTAATATGAGTCAATTTACATGATGTTTTGGGAAAAGTAAAACTATAGATGGTAAAGGAATCAGTGATTGCTCAGGGTTTCTGTGGAAGGAGTAGTGTTGAATAAGTAAATCAACACTATTTTATTTACTTCTGAGTAAGTAAATCAGAAGGGCTCTTTTTTTTTTTTAACTGTGAAATTATTCTGCATGGTTCTGTAGTATTCCATAACATTAGGCATTTGTCAAAACCCATAGAACTTTACAGCATGAAGTGGACCTGAATATATGCAAAATTTAGAAAAAAAAAAGCAACTAGGTCAATAAATTAAATAACTTATTGAAGTGGATGTGGGAGAAAAAAGCATTGACCTAAGAATCTCTCACAGTGAATGGAGACTATAAAACTAAAGATGAAAGATCTCTATATAAACATTTTACTCTAGTTGATAAAGTTGCTCCCCTTGGAGGAACATATTTGCAATTTTGGAAATCACTGTGTGTAAGGGATGATGGGAGCTAGGTTTTTGCACTGATGTTGGGAGATTTTAGACAAGCAAAGAAAGAAGGCTAGTATCATCCATTTGGTAATGGAGTAGAGTTGGACACATCAGTATAAAATCCTGTTTTAGCTTAAAATAGATATGGATGGTAACATATAGAAATATTTATACATAAGACAAAGATAATAATAATTTCTTCCATGCAGGGTTTGATAAAGATCAAATCGTGTAGTGTATGGTACCTCCCGTCACATGTGGAAACATCTCCATAACCATTAGCTGTTACTATATTAAAGTTTTGTGCCAAGGATTTAAGTAGTTGTTGGTGATAAGCAAAACTGTTATAGCCAATACCTTAATAGTATTACTTCTTCATTCTCTGTTTCAAAGTAGAAAGTGATAGTCTCTAGTATTAGATGTTATTAATCCAAGGATAGACAATGGAGATAGGTGTATGTGGTTTGCATACAGACAAATTCAGATTTACGTTTTGGTCCTGCTATTGACTAGCTGCAAATTTTGGCAAGTTATTTAACTTTTCAAAGCCTCAGTTTCCTTCAATGTAAAATAGTGATTTTGTTTTATCTTACTGTTTTTTTTATTAAAGTATATTTGACACACAATATTAAATTAGTTTCTGTACATCATAGTGGTTTGACAGCACTGTACTATGTTCATTCACCACAAGTGTAGCCACCATGCATCACCATACAATGCTATTAGAGTATCACTGACTATATTAGAGTATCTCTGACTGATTCTGTCTCTCCCTCTCTGCCCCTCATCCATTTGCACTCTCTCTCTCAAAATAAATAAACTTTAAAAAAGAATTATAGAAATCTGATTTGTACACACTCTTTGTGAGCAATAGAGCAAATTTAAATGTTTATTATAATTATATCTGGTTTTAAAATCACATCTTCTGAAAGTTGTCTCTTTGGGGGATTGTTTTTTAAAATAACATGGAGGGATTCTGTGGTTAGCCACCAATTCAAGAAGTTTATCTTGTACCTCTGAGAAGAAAACTATTTAGTAATTTTAGTAAGATTCTTCTTTTATTCTTTTGTCTGAGACATAGATTTTGTTTTTGTTTTTTATAAGAAATGTAGGGATTCTCTATTTTGCTCCTTCCATCCCATCTCTGTTGATAACAGGTGTCCAAATTAGTCTCCAGGAACATGCACTGATGTTTATGTAAACCTTTCTTTATTGCTATGAATCATAATGATCTATTTTTCTGTTTAACTTCTGAGTGAACACGAGTCTCACTTTTACAAAATTAATGAAATGAAATTATTACTTTCTCTGCAAGTAAAACATGTCCAACATTTATATTTAGTTTTCTACATGAAATCAACACAATAATGTTCAATAAATTTAATTTTTAAAGAAACTTAATCAGATTAACTATATCACATTTTGAAGACCAAATGATTTAGTTGATTTTTTATTTATTTAGAATATTTTTTGCAACATTACGTACAGAGAAACATAATAGAAACAATCATATCCTTTATTTGTTGGACATTTCAATAGAGCTTTACAATAGAAGAACATGTCTTTGAAAATTCAAGCTAACATGACTTTCTGTGTCCCTAACATTATATGATTTATTTTTGAGGAATCTAACAAATAACTTAGAACTTAGTCATATGAAAATTTTAAAAAGTGGTAAAAACTTGAGTATTAAAAAATGTTCCTAAATTTGGGCCATTTCCCATCTAGAGAACTAATTTGTATTAGTTTGTATAATAAAAAGGAACACAAAAATAAAAATAACTTTTGGTAGGGGCACCTGGGTGTCTCAGTCAGTTAAGCGTGCAACTCTTGATTTTGGCTCAGTTTATGATCTCATGGTTCATGAGTTCAAGACCTGCATCAGGCTCTGTACTTTGCAGAACCTGCTTGGGATTCTCTCTCCCCCTCTATCCCCCCCCTTGTAAGTGCTATAAATAAATAAATAAATAAATAAATAAATAAATAACATTTCATAGGGTAGAAGTCAGAGACATCTCCACCACATAACAAACAGGAACTTGTGAACTAATATGCATACAGATAGGAATGTAAAAGAATAATAAAGGAGAAAAGAGAAAATAATATTTAAATTCTCAGAAGGATAGTGGAAGAGTATGAAAAACTTTTATACGCTCCCCTTTATATTGTCTTATATTTTTGATGCAGCTAAAATTCTTTCTCAAGTTTTAGCAAGTAGTGAGTTTCCAAATGACTAAGGGTTATATAAACTATATTTTTAAGTTGTTGAAACCTTTAAAAAGTTGCAGTATTAAAAGTATTACTGTGTGCAAAAATCAGTGAAATAGATTTGAAGTTCACCAGTCAAATTCTTATTTCACAGATAAGCAAACAGACCAGCAGGGTTAATTGAAGTCATGGAGATCATCCCGTGAGTTACTGGATGATCTGGGAACAGAGCCCATGTGTTCAAATTCCTCTGCTTTTGTATCGCTCCATTTCCATGCTAAACTAAACTACTTTCATTTATCTGTACTTTTTAACAAATGTTTAGAATCGCTTTCTTTCTCCAAGCTATTCCTTCAGTTTATTGCAAAACTTCTTCAGGAAGTCAACTGTATCAGTTGTCTCCTAACTAGGGTGGAAAAAACAACAACAACGACAACAACAACAACAAGAAAACTGGGGAGTGTGCAAGACCAGTCCCTGCATTGAAAGAAAACATATTAGGGGTGCTTAGGTGGCTCAGTTGGTTAAGCGTCTCACTTTGGCTCAGGGCGTGACCTCGCAGTGCGTGGGTTCGAGCCCCGCGTTGGGCTCTGCACTGACAGCTAGCTTAGAGCCTGGAGCATGCTTCGGATTCTGTGTCTCCTTCTCTCTCTGCCCCTCCCAACTCGTGCTCTGTTTCTCTCTGCTCCAAAAATAAATAAACGTTAAAAAAGAAAGAAAACATATTAGAACTTTCACTTACATTTATCTTTATCATAAGATAACTAAGAATTACAGTTGCCAAACAATGTATATCAAACATCACAGTAGCAAATGTTGGATGACAATTACCCTCCGTTTGCTCAGAGTAGTCCTAGTTTGCTACTACTCCCTTTCCCTTATAAAATTGGTCCAGTTTGGATAATAGGTTATATCGTCCATGTACAATTTGTGTATATGTGTACATAAACATACCTTCATCGGAGTTTGACAACCTTGAAGTGTTCACTCAATCACTATTTCTCATTTGATACTTTCAGTGTATTTTAACACATTGCTATTAACTAAGCATAACAAAAATGGCAAGTGCCTAAAAAATGTTACTGCAAAAAATATGCAAATCAATGTATATAACTAATGTAAGCATGGAGAAACAATCAGAAAATGACAGAAGGCAGACTCTCAACTGTAAAATATCACAGGTGTCTGTCACCTGTCATAATGTGCCATGATTCATTTCATTATATAATGAAAGCTGAAAAGAAATCAAGTACAGAAGTTATTAAGATTTCTTGAAATACAAATTTATACCCATTTACATTAATTTGAACCATATTCTAGAAATCTATATTATCTGATTTACAAACCATCATGAGTAACAAAAAATATAAAATTAAGAAACCAAAAAGTAAAAGGCATACCTTCCAACTTTTTTTAAAACGCTTCTAAAGTCAATGAATACTCCAAGTATTTTAAATTTTTTTTTAAATGTTTTATTTATTTCTAGGAGAGAGAGAGAGAGAGACAGCGTGAGCAGGGGAGGGCCAGAGAGAGAGGGAGTCACAGACTGAAACAGGCTCCAGGCTCTGAGCTGGCAGTCAGCACAGAGCCCGACGCGGGGCTCGAACCCACGAACCGCGAGATCATGACCCAAGCGAAAGTCGGACGCTTAACCGACTAAGCCACCCAGGCGCCCCATTCTCCAAGTATTTTAAAAAATGTCACTAAATATCATTAATTTCATTAAGCTTTAAAATAGTAATGATAATAGCATTTAAAAAAAAACTGGAACATCTGAATACTTAACATGTATCAATCCATTTGGTCTTTAAAACAATTCTGTTGGGTAGCTGTAACTATTATTCTCCTTTTAATTGATGATGAAACTGCATTACAAAGATTTTTAAAGATTTTCCCAAGGTCACAACTCTGCTTTGTTGGAAGCAGTCTGGGATATTTTTATTTATTTATTTATTTATTTTTATATATCTGTATACTTTTATTTATTTTTTTAGTGTATATTTATTTATTTATTTACTTATATTTTCTTACAAATAGTTTATTGTCAAATTAGTTTCCACATAACACTCAGTGCTCATCCCCACAAGTGCCCTCCTCCATGCCCATCCCTCCTCTCCCCTACATCCATCAGTCCTCAGTTTGTTTCTCAGCATTCAAGAGTCTCTCATGGTTTGCCTCTCTCCCTTTCCCCCACCATTTCCGCCCTTCTTCTCCCCCTTGTTCCTCCGTCAAGTTCCTCCTAATCCTCCTATACGTGCAAACATATGATATTTGTCCTTCTCTGCCTGACTTATTTCGCTCAGCATAACACCCTCAAGGTCCATCCATGTTGCTACACATGGCCAGATTTCATTGTTTCTCATTGCCATGTAGTATTCCATGGTATAGATAAACCACATCTTCTTGATCCATTCATCTGTTGATGGACACTTAGGCTCTTTCCATGTTTTAGCTATTGTGGAGAGTGCTGCTATGAACATTGGGGTACATGTGCTCCTATGCCTCAGCATTTCTGTATCCCTTGGGTAAATTCCTAGCAGTGCTATTGCTGGGTCATAGGGGAGTTCTATTGTTAGTTTCCTGAGGAACCTCCACACTGTTTTCCAGAGGGGCTGTACCAGTTTACATTCCCACCAACAGTGTAGGAGGGTGCCCGTTTCTCCACATCCTCGCCAGCATCTAGAGTTCTCTGATTTGCTCATTTTAGCCACTCTGACTGGCGTGAGGTGGTATCTCAGTGTGGTTTTGATTTGTATTTCCCTGATGAGGAGGGATGCTGAGCATCGTTTCATGTGTCTGTTGGCCATCTGGATGTCCTCTTTGGAGAAGTGTCTGTTCATATCTTCTGCCCATTTCTTCACTGGGTTGTTTGTTTTTTGAGTGTGAAGTTTGGTGAGTTTCTTATAGATTCTGGATATTAACCCTTTATCTGATATGTCCTTTGCAACTATCTTTTCCCATTCTGTTGGTTGCCTATTAATTTTCTGGGTTGTTTCCTTGGCTGTGCAGAAGCTTTTAATCTTGAAGAGGTCCCAATCGTTTATTTTTGCTCTTGATTCCCTTGCTTTTGGGGATGTGTCAAGTAAGAAGTTGCTGCAGTGGAGGTCAAGGAGGTTGTTTCCTGCTTTCTCCTCTAGGGTGTTGATAGTTTCCTGTCTCAGGTTCAGGTCCTTTATAGTCTGGGATATTTTTAAAACTTATATTATTGGAGTTATATATTAATATAATTCATATAAGGGCATTTATAAACACCAAACATTATTTTATTATTTTTTACACTTATTTATTTTTGAGAGACAGAGAAAGGCAGAGCACAAGTGGGGGAGGGGCAGAGAGAGAATGAAAAACAGAATCCAAAGCAAGCTCCAGGCTCTGAGCTGTCAGCACATAGTCCCCGCAGGGGTTCCAACCCACGAAACTTGAGATCATGACCTAAGCGAAGTTGGCCGCTTAACCGACTGAGCCACCCAGGCGCCCCTATAAAACATTTTAGATTGACTGTTTTTGGTCTGTAGAAATGAAAAATAAGAACAACTGTCTCTATTCTTGGAGTTTAATCTACATATTTATTTTCAGAAATAGGATATGGTAATATATAAGTTCATTCATTGTATCATTATTTGTAGTGGCAACACTTGGAAATAAACTGAATGTTATTTGATGATAAATTAAACAAATTACAGCAAAAAATAAGAAAGAAAGATATACAAAAGGGTTAGGACATCTTCTACGCATAGGAATATTGTTAAGTGATGACAAGCAAGATATAAAATGATGTGTATAATAGACATGATTTTTTTGGTAAAATGATGGGAAATAATCTGTATTTATATTTGTATGTACATTCATAAAGACACTCTGGAAGTAAATAAAAGGGAGGGTAGGAAGTAGTAACAATGTTTACCATCAGCAGTATTGAAGAATAGGGCAGGCTGCATGGAGGTCTGGGATAGAAAAGAGATTTTCACTTTATGTTTTGGGGTTGTTAACTATGGTCTCATATTGCCTGTTCAAAATTAAATCAGTTTAAAATTTAAAATGCTGTGAAAACTATTGTATCACAGCCTATCATACTGGCAAAGAGAGGTCAAAATTTTTCAAAAAATAATTTGCCATGGTAGAAAATGAAGAATGAAAGAAACGGGATATAAACAACCTCTTCCTGTTCTAGTCATTTAACTATCAGGACCACAGAAGGGGAAGTAGAGGAATGGAAAATGTTTTTTCATGAAGCAACGAAGATTATTTAACTGGCTGCCAGTGCGTGGACTCTGATAAGAGCATGAAGTGTCCATCCTCCATTTCTGGTGAAATTTAAATGAACACGAGGAAGTTAATCATTGTCCATAAAGAATGAGTACATCTGTCACTTTCCATGGAGCATGATTACAACTCCAGTTTCTAGTTAATATCTTCACATAGATAATCTTAGGTGACCTTCAGACTATTATGCTCTCTTTTTTTGAACAATCGCTACTTCTGTGAAGTCTGTATATGAATGTCTCATCAATACCTTCCATTTATATATTATTCTGAAGTTGATTATTCTTAGCAGTACACAAAATTATCCTTGCCTCTCAACTTCAGAATTTTTGACTCCTCAAAATTATCTTTTTTCATCTCCCAAAGTCATCAAGCAAGTAGGCCTTGCTTTTTTTCCCTCTTATCTGTTCCGGTTCCCTTATTTCCCCACTAAATTCTTTTTAAGATACCCTTAGTAAAGCATATCAAGAGTACAACCTTTTCAAAATTATCTCTCCTTTCTTCTAACAGCTCATTCATTTCCTAAAATTTCCACTACCTCAACCTCTTAATGAGGCTTAATGATGAATCCATGTCATATTACTGATTCAGTGTAATGGCGGTGCTATGTTTACATATCAGATAAACCAAACAGAAAAGCTATCTCTGTCCTCTAGTCTTATTTTTATTATTTTACATTCAACTATGTTGTTATTTTCAAGTGAGTAAATATAGAACATTACTATCTTCAATAGAATTTTCCAAATTCAATAGAAAAAAATAATTTAAGAACATGTATTTTGGAAAAAAGATAAACTGAGTAGAGGAATGTCAATTATAAATTTTAAATTGGGTCCCTGGGGCACCTGGGTGACTCAGTCAGTTAAGCATCCAACTCTTGATTTCAGCTCAGTTTGTGATCTCACGGTTCATGAAGTCAAGCCCAGCACTGGACTATGCTTTGACAACTCAGAGCCTGCTTGGGATTCCCTCTCTCTGCCCTTCCCCCACTCACGCTCTCTCATCTCTCAAAAAATAAACTTATAAAAATGTATTTATTTATATATATTTTAGTGTTTATTTTTGAGAGAGAGAGAGACAGAGTGCAAGTAGGGGAGGAGCAGAGAGAAAGGGAGATGCAGAATCTGAAGCAGGCTCCAGGCTCTGAGTTCTCAGCACAGAGCCGCAATGCAGGGCTCGAACTCATGAACCATGAGATCATGACCTGAGCTAAAGTTGGATGTTTAACCAATTGAACCACCCAGGTGCACCTTATAAAATAATTTAAACTGGATTCCTGAAGGCAAATGATTCAGAAGTAAAGGAGAAACTGAGAAACCATTGTATACTTAAAGACTTCCAATACCCCTATCCTCTTAAGTCCAGGTTGTCTGCCTTACAGGTCTTATTAACAAGGTCTTTTGGTCTTCTAGTAAATAGGTTTCTTTAGGTGATATCAAGGAAATAGCCTCCTTATACCAAATCCTGATCCACTGTGCACAGTGCTACAGTAAGGTTCCAGGGTATTACCAAAGCATGCTAAATACTACAGAGATATGCAATGTGCCCTTTTCTACACTGCAAAAATAATAAAGAGAACTCTTGAAAGTAGAAGTTGAATTTTGTTAACAAAAGAAAATAACAATTTGAGACTAACCTCTCTCTTTTGAATTTCATTTATACCAGGACAATGATGACTACTCTAAAATTAAACAAAAATAGTCCTATTTATTAGATAGTATAACTTCAATATGACCGAAGTGACATTTAGTGTTAATTTGGAGTAAAATGAATTTCAAATGAGTTTCAGAATTGAAGATATGTTCTATTGTTTCTGGCATATTAGGGTTTACCTTGTCAGTGTTCATTAGAAAGGAAGCTTATATCAACTCTGAAAATAATCACAGACTTCAGAAAGCATGTTATTATATTTCTGAAAATATACCAGACGAATACAGGTAATGAGTCTCCCAATAATTACAATGCAAAAGGGGCATCACCATTGCAAAAGAGTCCTCATATAGTGGTTGAGAGTCCTTTGCTAAGTGCAGACAAACTGTTTATGGAAAGCATTTAAAAATCATTTTCTTCTAATGTGCCTTTGAAACTAATAATGTACCAGAGGTATTCATTGGTGCAATAGAAAATCAGCTTTAATTTAATTTTTTTAAATGTTTTATTTATTTCTAGGAGAGAGAGAGAGACAACGTGAGCAGGTGAGCAGGGGAGGGTCGGAGAGAGAGGGAGTCACAGACTCCGAAACAGGCTCCAGGCTCTGAGCTGGCAGTCAGCACAGAGCCCGACGGGGGGCTCAAACCCACAAACCGCGAGATCATGACCTAAGCGAAAGTCGGACGCTTAACCGACTAAGCCACCCAGGCGCCCCTGCTTTAATTTAAATTTAAATTTAATTTTAATTTTAACTTAATCTAAGGCACTAGTTTATCCTTGGAATGAAAATCTGGGCAAAATCCATGACTTTTTGCTATCTCTTAAGTATAAGATAGTATTGGTTCAGAAAATTCAGATACTCAGTTTTATTAATAATCAAATCTTGAAAATTCACTTACATATACCCTTTTATCTCTCAATTTTATATAGCTAACTAAAATGGCAAAAGGACATATTTGGCATCTTCTCATTTTCCTTGTTCTTCATCTTATCAACTGTAGTGGAGGGAATGGAGGAGGAATGATATCAGAAAAGGCCTTATTTGACCAGCAACATCCAAGATGGCACTGGCTCCCCCACCTAGCCCTTGGAGCTGTTTAAACTACTTCTTCTTTTCATAAGTATCTTCATGGCCTCTTGAAAATATTTTCTCTTAACTCAGCATCTTTTACCTGCAGGTCCTTCTTTTGATGTAGACAAGTGAATCTTCTTTTGCTGAGTATTTATAACTTGGTTCTTAGGTTCTGGAAATCCAGAGCTCTTCCCTCAACATTACTGTCAGTGTTTCCTTGGAGTTTCTAAGAGTAACATACCAGTACAATGTTGTATGTAGCCCATGTATAGACATTGGGAAATACTCAAATTTGCTCTGACAAATTCCAGAAGCCTCCAATGTAGCACCCATTCTGTGTTCACCATCAAAAGATCCAGTAACTCAGTCTCTGGCACTTTCAACTTGCCAGGTGAGTCAGGCTGTGTACTGTGTCAGTGAAATTGTGAGGCCATATATTAAGCCTTCCAACTGGCTGCACTAAGTCCCATTGAAACCCCTTTTCATAGGCTGATGAGAGGAAAAGCACTTCCTATATTACCCCTTAAAAGAAGATGATGAGTGGTGGGACTTAAAATCCCACCAACTCTCTCCAGAACCTTCTCCTAACCTCCAATTCTGTTCTTATTTTCTTTAATCCTATTGTATAGACTGAGGGTAGTCAGCAAAATGTCACATAGCTAGTTGTCTTCCATCTCTTTTTCTAAGTCTTGTATGATGGTCTCTCTTTCAATTGTGGTATCTATTGTCATGGAGACTAAACTGAAAATGAGGCAATCATTGCTTCCTTTCTTTTTTTTTTTTTAATGTTTTATTTATTTCTGAGAGAGAGAGAAAGAGAGAGAGAGAGAGAGAGAGAGAGCATGAGCAGGGGAGGGTCAGAGAGAGAGGAAGATACAGAATCTGAAGCATGCTCCAGGCTCTGAGCTAGTTGTTAGCACAGAGCCCAATGCGGGGCTCGAACCCACAATCCGTGAGATCATGACCTGAGCTGAAGTGGGACGCTCAACCTACTGAGACACCCAGGCACCCCTCATTGCTTCCTTTCTATATCCTGTTAACCTTGCTAGGTTTATGGCCATGAAAATCAAATGCAGAGAGCTCTGATTTTGGTTCATGACTATAATTTCACAGGATAAACTTGAAAACACAGTGTGCTCCACCATAATTCCATATGCTACTGACATGTTTTCTAGAAATATCTGTGTAATATGTTTCTATCTGCTGACTATAAGTTAACTGTAAAGTATTTTAATATATAAAATACTTAAATACTATAAGATAAATAGATATATAAAATGAAAGAACACATTTTTACTTTTGTAATTAGAAATAAGATAATGTGGCTTTTGAAGACTTTATCTGAAATCCACTCAAAATTGTTATAAGGAATTTAGTTAGATTGTCCACCACTAAGCCAAGTGTTATTGTGAGCACAAATGAAAACTTGGCTTTCTGCCTGTCTTCCTTCTTGACTAACGTTGATGGAATGATAAAATGGTCAGCATCTGCCTGTTCTTCTCCAGAACATTATGTTACCATCAGGTTTGGGTCACATTCACTTGGAGGTTAGTATCACTGTTTTCAAGCCTAGATAAAGATCCAAAAATGTTTGAGCTATTCAGACATTTTTGAAGCTCCTACTATGAGCTGAAAAACTATGAGATGAAGGATTAACATCAGGTAAGGATACTGCTTTAAAGGTACTTTATAGATTGGTAGTTGGACATTTTCAGAAAGTTAGAATTAATGTAATGAAAATCATTTTGGGATACATTAGCTTGAATGCCAGATTCAGGATATCAATGAAATGCAATCAGCTAAGCCTGAAGTTTCATTGTTAAATCATCACTACCTGGGGGAAAACTCACTCTTCTAGAGAGACAAGAATAGAATTGGGCTGCCCATCCTCTTCCTGTTCTAACTTTTTGTTGATTCTCCTTATTACTCAGCACATAATTTATCTTTATCTCCTATACGTATCTTTTTATGAATTTAACTGCATTAATGTTTTCTCTACACCTGCTACCTCCATTCCTAAACTTCATGTATGCTTAACAAATCTTGTACAGATACATGTCTCTGGAGCTTAATATACGAGAATGTAAGATCTTACCCTTTGACAAGTTTGGTCACTTTCCCAATTTATGAGATAGATACATTTGGATGGGATACTTAACCTATATCAGACTCAGTTTCTTCAGCTGTAAAATATGTAAGTGATCTTATCCTTTATTTGTTCTGTTAATGAGATACTATAGGTGAAGTCTCTAACACAATTCTAACACATATTAGGGATTCAACAAATATGAAAGACTTTTCTTTTGCTCTCCATGAAAAAAAAAATAGTATTCCAGAGAACACAGAGAGAACTTCCATCTCCAGGATCAATGCACGGTTGATGGAGAAGGTTTCACTTGCTCTGAAGCTTGGAGCATAAGGAAAAGTTGGACTTGTGAATAGATAGGAAATGAAGCTCCCAGAAATGGAAGTACCATGAACAAAGGGGCAAATTTAATGTCTTGGAAGTAAAAGGTATGTAACAAGTACACCTATATTTCAGTTTGTAAGGAACATAATTAGCAATAGAGAAAATAATTAGAGGGCGGTGTTTAGGGTATTGAAATCCTCACTAAGGAATTTAGACCTAGAGTTATAAAGAACAAATAGCTTTTGAGGTTTTCTGTATAGTATGTTCAGTGGTGTGATTCTTGAAGAAAACTCCAGTGTATTTAGGGCGTATTTAAGGTAACTGAGAAGGATGGGTTTGGAAAGCTTTGGTGGAAATGGAGGAGCGGTGGCTGCTAAATATACAGTGAGGAACCATTATAAATCTCACCTACTGGGGCAATTGGGTGGCTCAGTCGATTAAGCATCTCACTCTTGATTTCAGCTCAGGTCATGATCTCACAGTTCACAATTTCCAGCCCCATGTTGGCTCATCATTAACAATGCAAGACTGCTTGGAGATTTTCTCTCCCTCTCTCTCTATCCCTCCCTTCCCAAGGCACTCTCTTCCTCTCTCTCTCTCAAAATAAATAAACTTAAAAAAAATCCCATCTACCCACCAAGGAAACTAATGGGATAGTTATGCATACATGGAAATTTAACAACAAATCATTACTTTGTGGCTCTGCCCAGGCAATATTTACTTTCCTTTTAGATGTTACACTTAATAATATATTGGCAAAAGTTTAATATGTATTATTACACAAGAGATGCACCAAAATTTTACATATAGTTATCTTTCAAAGAGACAAGTAATCCTAACTCTCATGTGCTGAGACATCATTGGCATTGTAATTTAAATTATTTTTTGTTTCATTTACTTACAATATCTCTACTATAATATACTAGCTTTAAGGAATTTCTGTATGACTATCATAACACTGGACATTTAGTACTTGATTTATTTTCACATATATGAAAAATTTTGTGTTTGCTGTTTTAACATTAATTTTTATAGGATACCTCAGTGAAGACGTAGGCTATCTCAATTAATACATAGAATCTTTTATTCTATTGATTGGATATGTGTTTCATTAATAATGAATATTAATTGATTGACAATGGTCATTTATAGTTTTCTCCACTGCAAACATTTCATTTTCTTGCTAAATTTAAATACATGTTTTGAAATTTTAACAGTGAACTTTCACTCTGAGGTTGTATCTCTATATCTATATAAATGACTCTGTGATGAATATCTACATTTCAATAAAAAATGGTAATATATGTCATATAATCCTTCTGAGCTTTTTTCATTTTTTAATTATTATTTTATTTTTAATTATTTTGTTATTTTTATCTTAGTTTTATTTTTCTTCCTGCTACAGTATATTTTCTAGTGATGTTTTGAACAAATACTGCATGGGGTAAACTTTCTAAATACTTATATGTTGAAAATATCTTTACTTTTGATCTTGAAGTGATAGTCTGAATGACTAAGATCATTGCGTTAATTTTTTCTCAGTATTTCAAATACATTGTTCTATTGCTTTCTTATGTTCAGAATTCTTAATAAAAGTATACCAGCAATCTGAAGGTCATTCCTTTGTATATAATCTATTTCTCTGGTAGCTTTTAGACTTCTTATTCTCTATGTTAAAAAATTTTATGGAGGTGGTCAAGTTTGGGCTTTCTTTAATTCAGAAATATTTGTGCATCATTTCAATCTGAAGAATCATGTCTTTCCTCAGACCTGAGATATTTTAGATGATTATTTTTAAATACTTCCTCTTTTCCAGGCTTTCCATTCCTTACTTCTTGCCACTACTATTGATGAGTTTAGGAATTTCTAGTTCTATTCTGTACATCTCTTCACATTTCTTTTGCATTCTTCATCTCCTTATCCTTTGGGTCAGCAATCTGAAGGAAATAGAACACTTGGCTTAAATGATCAGCTCAATAATATTTTTATTGGTAGTGTGCCATTTTGCCACTATCTTATATATCAAGTTTTCTTTCTTTCTTTTTTTTAATGTTTTTTATTTATTTCTAGGAGAGAGAGAGAGAGACAGCATGAGCAGGGGAGGGTCAGAGAGAGAGGGAGTCACAGAGTGAAACAGGCTCCAAGCTCTGAGCTGGCAGTCAGCACAGAGCACGATGCGGGGCTCGAACCCACGAACCGCAAGATCATGACCTAACCAAAAGTCGGACGCTTAACCGACTAAGCCACCCAGGCGTCCCTTATATATCAAGTTTTCTATAAGAATATTCGTTTCAATAATATTCTCTATTTTCAGTAATGCTATTTTCCCTAACTGAATATTCTTGATCAATTGAAAAAGTGTGCTCTCTTATCTCTCTACAAATAGTCATCATAGTTAATTACTGTCTTTATTGTTCAGTATCTCTACGTCTTGAATATAAGTTTTCCACTTGCTATATCTCCCATATTGACTTGAGTTTCTTCAAATATTTATTTGAATATAGTCAAATTGCATCAATAAATTTCTGACCAAAAAAAACCCTGTGTCAAGGTATCATTTAACAAACTGATTAAAATAATTAAAGAAACATATTTTTCACTTATCCCATCAAAAGAAAATATTTGAGAACATTTTATAATGTAATAGTAATCAGCCAGAACAGAGAATTCAAGATGGAGAAAAGCAAGAACTAGAAAGAAATGATAGAAAGCTCATTAGAATGCAGACTCCATGGGGGAAAATATATGTTGTGTTCATGGCTTCAGTCCAGTGCCTAGAACAGTCATGTACAATGAGCATTCCATAATTGTTTGATAGGTAAATAGATGCTTACTTATGTGTGGTGTATCTCATTTAGTCTATGTAACATGCAATTTTATATAAATTGAGAACGTTAGATTTTCTGCTAATATGGTGTGTAATGTGAAAAATTGCTACTATAGAACAGATAAAATATAAGAAAACTTTATGCCTTAGAGTTGGATAAAGTAATAATAAATGTGTTCTTAAATTCTAGCTAACAGGGGTGCCCTGATGTCTCAGTTGCTTAAGTATCTGACTCTTGATTTCGGCTCAGGTTATGATATCCTGGTTTATGAATTTGAGCCCCACATCAGTCTGTTTGGGATTCTGTCTCTCTTTACCTCTCTCTGTCCCTCCTCCACTTGCTCTCTCAAAATAAAATAAAAATAAACTTTAAAAATTCTAACAGGTAAGAAGAGGGAGGAAGATGTGAATGAAGAAATCAGTTTCTTCTTATTGAGATGTGAGGGAAAGTAGTAAGAGGACTTAGTATCAGGTGAAACCAAAAGTTGGTATCTTGTTTTGCTATAAAATAAAGTATGACAGGGGTGCCTGGGTGGCTCAGTTGGTTAAGCCTCTGACTTTGGCTCAGGTCATGATCTCACTGCTCATGAGTTCAAGCCCTGCGTGGGGCTTATGTGCTGGTAGCTCAGAGCCTGGAGCTTGCTTTAGATTCTCTCTCCCTCTCTCTGCCTCTCCCCTGCTCTGTCTCTCTCTTTGTCTGTCTGTTTCTGTCTCTGTCTCTCAAATACAAAAAATAAAAACATTTAAAAAACAATATGAATAAAATCAAGTAAGATATGTTTTATTATAAATTCTGAGGAAGGGGAAACAAACTCCTAAATTACAGTGGAAAAAGTAGAATAATCAAACAAGTAATAATGTAAAGATATATAAATATGATAAAGGAAAAAATCAAGTAAATATTCTTCATACTGTAAGTAAATAGATTTTATCATTAAAAGATAGTATGGCAAGATTGGATTGAAAAAACACTTACTTGTGCTATTTACAGAAACACTAGAGATAATGTAATTAAATAGATGAAAATAAAGGAATGAGCAAGGAGAAATGAGGAAACGCTTGTAAATTGGAAGTGGCAGCAGTCGTATTAATACCAAGCAATGTAGAATTTTAACAAGATACCATTATGTAATGATATGATTCTATGTGAAAGGTGTCACAGTAGAAATCTGAAACATAGAAATTACAGCTACGTATATAAAGGAAAAACTGTTACAAATGCACAGAAAACTAGCAAAATATACATATATATAGAAAGACTTCAATTGTTCCAATTAGATACATCTAACAGCCAAGATACAAGTGAGGATATAAGAAAGTGAAAAATCATTCAACAATACATATATGTGTGTAAAATATTGCTTTTTTCAAAAAGAAAGTATGTATATATTCTTCTTAGACTGTGGAGCATTTACACTAATTTAATCAGCTACTTGGCCGTAAAGAAAACATTAACAATAGTCTTACAGCCTGAATTTTCTGGTTTTGATCTAATACAATTGGAAGTAAATAATATTGACCAAAATATATCACATGTAGAATTAAGAAACACACCACTAAACAAACCTTGAATCAGTTAGGAAATCAAGAGAGAAAATTGTGCAAAACATAGGAACAATTTACATTGAAACCTAATGACTGTAGACAACTCCATATTTAGGAGAAAAAAATGTACAATTTAAAATATTTATAATAGAAGGAAACAATTTTAAAGGCACAAAGTAGTAACTAAGAAATTAAAAATAAAAAACTGGATCAGAAGATTAATTAAGGTTATAATCTAAAATTAATGAACCAGTAACTACACACACACACTCACACACACACACACACACACACACACACACACACACAAGATGAATAAGTCCAAAAGCCAGTTCTTTGAGAAGACCAATAAAATTAACACCTTATAAGCCTGAGGATGAAAAATTGATAATACAAAACTAAGTAAAGAGAAACTATATCAAATTAGTATAAAGGAAGGATATATAGCTATAGCTGTAAGAAACCTTATAGGATTTTTGAGAAGATACTAGTCCATAGCAACACATTTGAACACTTTGAAAAACACAAGATTGTTCTAGGAAATATAATTACTAAATATATCCAATTAAATGGAAGTTTGAACAGATAATAATTATAGAGGAGATTAGAAAACTGATTAAAATTCTATAATCTAAAAGGGCACAGATTAGATGAAGGTCACAGCTAAACTTTAACATTATAAAAAACCCAGTACTATTTGAAGAATTTTGTGGCATGGGAAATAATGAAAATGTCTCTAGTTTACTGTATAATTCTGAAGTCACTTTCATACTAAAACCCAATTAAAGTAATGTAAATAAAGAAAATTATGGAGGAATTTCACTTATGATCATTGAATGAAAATGTTTAAAGTAATTTATTACAACAGTAAACTATTATTAGCTGCTAATTGCTTCTCCCAAACTTGTTGCTATCTCCTGGAAATTGTCAAACTAAATATATAAAATTAATATATTGATTTTGTGAATAGTACCCCTAGTGTTGTATAATACAACCCTGCTAAATCTTATGAAGTGAGTCTGTCAGATTGACACCATATTCACGCATCTATTTCAAATGGATAAAGAATGTATCTGTCAATATTAAACAGGAAAATGTTACAAATAAATCAGGGAAATCCCACGTAAAATTTGAGGATGCAGAAGAATTCTTTAACAAAACTGGAAATCTAAAAGCTTAGAAAAGAACAAGCAGAGAGGCACCTGGGTGGCTCAGATGAGCTTTGGACTCTCGGTTTGGGTTCAGGTCATGATCTCCTGGTTCTCTGTTTGGAGCCCCTCAGCAGGCTCTGTGATGAACATTTGGAACCTTTTTGGGATTCCCTTTCTCCCCTCTCTCTGCCCCTACCTAACTTGTGCTCTCTCGTTCTCTCTCTTTCTGTTTCTCAAAATCAATAAACTTAAAAGAACAGCAACTATAAATTAACTACTTATTATAAATTAAAGCCTTGTATGGTAAAATATTATAAATAATTTCATGATAGGTTTGAGAAAACACTGTAAACCCAAATGAAAGAAAGGTTTCATATCTAAAGTATGCAAAAAGTTCTGAGGAATTAAAAAGCAAAATTAGCCTGGATACAACTGGCAGCAATTATATAATTATAATTTATGGAAGAATAAGTCCAAAAGCTAAAGAAAATAAAGTTAAAAAGTAAATTCAAGTATGAAAAAATGATATTTTCAATTTGCATTTTTCCAATTGACAATAAAATTATGGTACTCTATTATTTCATAGTCATAAAAGTGAAGCATTTAGGAAAAGCTGTATTATCTATGTCATAATTGGGGATGAGAGGTTTGGGGAAAAAGGGAAGTTTCACATATGATTGATGGAAATGTAAAGTGTTATGGTCATTTTTGGAAAGCAATGTGACAATATCTCTTAATATTAAAAATAACTTAAGGTCTTGACACACAGCATCCATTCCTCAGAATTCAGTCACATGGAAGCAAAAGCATCAATTAGTAAACAACAACAACAACAACAAACCTTTGTACAAATATGCTTACCTTGTAATGGCTGAAGATAAGTTAGGAAAAAGTGAATGCAATTCAGTATAGAAAAGAATAATAAATTAAGCACAGCTATACCATGGAACATTTTGCATTTATTTAAAAAAAGCAAATCAGTGCATACAAGCTGATTCAAAAGGATTTTCACAATGCATTACTAGGAGAAGATAAAATGAAGAAAAGTAGGGGCTCCTGGGTGGCTCAGTTGGTTAAGCATCTGACTTCGGCTCAGGTCATGATTTCACGATTCGGGTGTTCGAGCCCCACATCGCATGCTTTGCTGACAGCTCAGAGCCTAGATTCTGTGTCTCCCTCTCTCTCTGACCCTCCCCTGTTCATGCTGTCTCTCTCTCCCTCTCAGAAATAAGTTAAAAAAATTTTTTTTAATTTTTTAAATGAAGAAATGTAGGTAATGAAAACTATATTAAATAATCTCATTTTTAAATTAGTTATCAAATCTCCCCTGTCTTTGCTAATTTGTATCCAAATGTGAAGGAAAATACAGAAAGAGAAAAATGTGTTGTAAACATGAGTCACACCCTTGTGTTGGAGTGAACACAAGTCTGATGCACAAGTCACAGGAGCCAAAGATGGAGGAAGACAGTGAAAAGTGAAGAAAAATAAAGGTGGATGTATTAAATAATTTAAAAAGCAACATATATTTCTGGAGAAAGAGAATATGTTTTCAAAACAGGTCCTAAAAATTGGTTAGCTGTATTAAGTTTTCCAGTTATATACGTTCTCATGGGAAATTGACATTTTCTCCATATGTATCCTTTGACTAAATCAAACTAAACTCATGGTTACAGTCTGCTACTTTGTGCATTAAAATCCATGGAGATTATTCAAGTACTGGAAAAGAATCTTTGCATGCAACTATATTTTAGGGTACTGTTGTAAGAAAAATACCACAAAGCATGACCACTGAGGTCTTTCAGTACCCTTTCACTGACAGCCTCCTTCAATGGACCTTCCATGCGAAGATCTATGAATTACAGGTATTCTTTGCGTTTCTGGTGATGAAAACAGCTTTGCAATTGCATTTCGGAATTCTTTTGTTATCATGAAGACATTAAAATATTCTGAATGAAATTCGATATATTTTTTAATGTTTACTTATTTTTGGTAGAACACAAGCATAGAGAAGAGAGAGAGGGAGACAGAATCTGAAGCAGGCTCCAGGCTCTGAGCTAGCTGTCTGCACAGAGCCTGACGCGGGACCCGAATCCACAGACTGTGAAATCGTGACCTGAGCTGAAGTCAGATGCTTAACTGACTGAGCCATCCAGGCACCCCCAATATATATTTTTTTAATTCCTTACTGGGGCATCTGGGTGGCTCTGTTGGTTAAGCATCTGGCTCTTGATTTGAGCTCAGGTCATGATTGTGAGGTTCATGAGATTGAGCCCCATGTTGAAGTGCTGATAGCACAGAGCCTGCTTGGGATTCTCTCTCTCTCTCTCTCTCTCTCTCTCTGTCCCTCTCACACTCATTCTCTCTCTCTCTCTCTCTCTCTCTCTCTATCTCTTCCTTTCTCAAAATAAATAAATAAACATGTAAAAATCCTTACTTTTAAGGCAGCATCTGCTGAATGCAGGGAACTAATAAAAATTTCTTTCTCCAAAGAGGACCTCTTATGTCACAACTGATCACATCAGCTAGTGAGTCAAGACTGTGATATTTTCCACTAATAAGATTTTCGTAAATCAAATGCCTCTAGAAATGAAATAAGGCTACAATTCTATTGAAAGATTACAATATCTCAAATAGCTTTCTGCTAACAGTCAGTCTACAGAAGAAATGCCTTTTAATATGTTCCTTAGATTGGATTAATTCTACAAGGCTATTCATATCTCAAACCTCAGTAACAAAGAGTGTGTTTTCTTGGTAACTCCTGGTAGGAATTCCTTGGCTGCCATTCAAAAGGATAGCCAAGCTGCGAAGACGCCCTGTTCAGTGAAACAGGCATCTACATCTGGACTTAGCTCATCAATAAATTACCAGAAGGAATATTTCCTTTCTTGTCACTTGGGAGCCACATATGAATTCGGCTTGTGCTTCTTGCTTGTTCGTGGTCAGGCTCGGGCCTATTGGACAGCAGGGAAGCCCAGGCACAATGAGTCATTCAGGCCTGAGCACAAGGAAGGAAATGCTCTAGGGCCAAAATGCTATGTGGAGTCCCATTCAGAGCACCGCACATTTCCCTGAAACTTACTTAGGAAAACATTCTAATGCTGTTTTTAGTGTGTTCTGTTTGTCATCCTGAAACACAACACATTAGTTGCTTTGAACTCCTGGGCACTAAAAATATTTAAGTTACATAAGCAGATCGAGTGAAAGAAAGACTAAATGGAGCTTTTAACTCAACACACTCAAAAGCATCTCCTTATTACCCTGACGAATAGTGAAGCTCTTGTAAGCGACTGTGGAAAGCTCTCCAGACAGCCAGCCCATATTGGACAGTGCAAAGCAGCAGCAAAACCAAGATAAACAGCCGCGCATACTTTCTCCTGCTGGAACGAAAAGCGATGTTTTGCAAAAATACATAGTCTTTTTCCTATTACTATTACAATTCTTGCATGACTTTCATGTCCAATTGTTGGCTCACTAGGACTTGCAAAATGTTTGAGGGTAGAAAGAAAACAAAAGGAAGAGCTATTGCGTTTGTGCCCTATTCTGTCCCGTACACATTTGAAAAGGAGACACCATGTAAATATAAAAGGCATCTATTCAAATTTGCTCGTTCTTTCATTTTTTTTTTTTTTTTTGGTCTTCATCTTTTCTTTTATAGTTCTGGAGTCTTGATTCATAATCTTGAATCTTTTAGTGTGTGTCTCTATCTTCAACACCTCTGTGTAAGGCATCTTCTGCCTATGTTTAGGATTATACGGTTGTTAGTGAATCTGGTTTTAATTTTTAGGATGTAGATTGTCTCTGTGTGTGATATATATGTGGAAATTATTATAGAAGAGTGATGAGGAAATCTTTACAGGGGCTTCTGTTATAAGCAAGCTTTATTATGTATATGAAAATAAGTTGAATATGAGGAAAAGCAGGATAAATGGCATCATACATATCCACAACATAATTCTTTTTTAACATTACTGAAACTAAGCATGAAATCCTCCAACACATACACACGCCCCAATAAAAAAGGGGTCAGTAACCTGAGTACCTTCAGTGCCTACTGAAGGACTTTGTTGGAATAACAAAAAAAGGAAAGGCTTAGTGATGATATTATAAGACTCATAAAAAGTCAAAAACAAAAGACACGATTTTCAAATTAAACTTTATTGCTTGATTTTAATTTAGGATTTTTGGGTCTTATGTATACAAAATTCAAAAGGAAGCATAATCAACTTTATTTAAAAATCATGTTTACCCATAAATAAATTAGACAAATGTCTGCTACTTTGCTCTAAATCAGCTTTACTCCACACTAGTTTCTGAAGGGAGAAACTCAAAATTTTCTTGCTCAAGGGAGTGGGGGGAACCAAGGCAGTCAAATTAACCTGCATAGCAATAAAAAATAATTGTATAACAGATATTTCTTAGAGGGAAATATTTTCTAAAGCCTCTATATTTGAAGAATAATAAAAGAAGAGATGGTATTAATTAGTGGCAAACACAGATGTGAAATAAAATGAGGAGGTACACAGGATATAGGAAACTATTTGAACAATTTTAGCACTTGAAAATGTCAGACAATTTATTGAGGATTTATTCACTTGGTTTGGAAGGTCTTAGGGACTGGCTATAAAAACATCTAAGAACTGGTGCTATTTTAACTGAGTCAAACAGCAGTATGAGCACAGAATACTTTTCAGGTTATTTTATTACACTAGTAAGTGACAGGGACAAATTAATTACTGTTCTTTAACTCTAACCCACAGATAAAATAATTAGGAAGGAAGGCAAAAGTTAAATTAGGAAAAAGTTCATTTTGGGGAAAAAAGTAGCTTCTCCTGTTTGTGTGCCTCAACCCAAAGGAAGATCAGACCCAGTTAACTTCTTTCAAATACCTCTTTTAATTTCAGGGAAATTTTGTATTAATTTGTGATTCTTTAGTTTTTATTTTATTTTTATTTTTTAAATTTTGTTTAATAAGTCAAGCTTATATCAAAACTTTGAGAGACAAGGAGCGAAGGTAATTCTTTAAAATTGTTATGGACACATTTGAAATATTGAGTAATTTATAAAAATTCTTGTTCAGCTAATTAAATACATTGACATCCAACCTCTAATCCATGTTTTATGATGTATTTAACTACTCCTACAAAAAGACAGGCTAGCAAGCATACTGTAAATTAATGAATACCTAAAGCCTGTATCACAGTTTCTAAATTCAAGCCCGTTCCAACTTTTTAAAAACTTCTTTGCCTTATTTTCATTGCATTAGCTCATCCACAAAAGTCCATTTAAAGGAAGCATGTTTTAAAATAAAGCCAACCTTTGCCTCAGAAAGCAGCCTTATTTTCAATGAAAAGTTTTGGATTTTTCAATCCCTTTAACACCATAACCCAGGAGAGGCCATTGCACATTATTGGGCATAGGATACAACAGAAGTCAATATTATTTCCCTTATATAAACCTTCAAGTGTTTATACAAACCCTTTATAAAATTCATTAATTACTCTTGTGGTGTTCTTGTAGACTCTCATGTCCCCCCCCCCCCCCCCAACACACACCCGTTCAGTGATGAGAGGGCAGACTCAGAGAAGGAAAGAAAATCCACATTTTGAAAAACAAAAATATTATTTTAGGTTTTTTTCTCCCCTCTGGGTAATCTTGGATTATTACTGTGACTTACTACCTTTGTGCTGAATGTTGGTGTTTGCTCTGTGTGCAGAAAGTGAATCATCTCTAGGTGTTGAGTATTTCTACATAGCTTCAAATTTCAGCACAGACATTTTGCACAGCTCAATACGGTCTGTGACATAAAAATTGTTAAAGAATATTCAAATAAGGGACGCTCAGCTGGCTCAGTGGGTTGAGCGACTCACTCTTGATTTAGGCGCAGGTCATGATCTCATGGTCATGAGACTGAACCCCACATTGGGCTCTGTGCTGGGCATGGAGCCTGTTTACGATCCTCTCTCTCCATCTGCCCCTCTCCCTCTCTCAAAGGGTGTTCAAATAAGACCTGTTTCAAATTCCACTTACACTTTTCTCTTATATTTCAAACAAAATAAAATAAATAATAATATTATGGCTCCTTTTAAAACGAATGATGCCTCTGATTCATTATGAATTTGTTTCACACTGTGTCATAGAGTCCCAAGCTATGAAGCTTTTCCATTTGCTTGTCCTGATTTTGGATTATTTTTTCACTTGAGAGTGATTTAGAGAAAAATGAATTGCTGTAATCGAGTAACTTTATCCAGGTCACTGGAGCACCCTGCCTGCTTTCTTCCTTTCCACAATTTTCCCACCCACCACACACACGCTGGAATGCAGCTGTGAGCATCATTTTCCTTGTTCTAAAGAAATCATAAAAACAATTGGATAAGTGTGTACAGTGGCCAACTTTCTCTTTCTTTTTCTTTTGGTAAACACTGTGGTTCCCAAGTCTTCATCTCAACTTCTAAAGGTTTCAGTCACTCTTGCTACAAACTGCTGCAGGCTGCCAGGGCAAAAACACAATCAGAAAAAGTGCAGCCTGCAAAGAAGAGAAAGGACAGCTGTGTGACAAGGACATATGTGAGAAGTTGATAAGATGATGCATGTTTCAAAGAAGTTTATATGAGTCGCTACTATTACTAGGATGTAATAGTAGTAATTTGTTTTGTTTTGTTTTTAATTTATTTCTGAGAGAGAGAGAGAGAGAGACAGTGTGAGCAGGGGAGGGTCAGAGAGAGAGAGGGGGATACAGAATCTGAAACAGGCTCCAGGCTTTGAGCCAGCTGTCAGCACAGAGCCCGACGTGGGGGTCGACCCCACAAACCTCGAGATCATGACCTGAGCCGAAGTCGGATGCCTAACCAACTGAGCCACCCAGGCGCTCCTGGTTGCATAACTGTTTTAAACAGATCATCTTTTCCAACTTCTGACACACGAACTTAATGCGATTCAATTTGAGGAGCTCTAAGTGTGTAATACAAATTCTCAGACCTCTGTACCTGCAAAGAATATTTGCATAAAATATTCACAGACCCTGTTGAAACAATATTTCAGTACATTGTAAACTACACCCACCATAGCTGGAGTACCTTAAGGCAATAAATATCATTTTACTTTGTAACCAATATATTCAGAGTTACTACACAAGAAAGAAATGTGAATGCAGTCTTTAAAGATAGTGAGCTAGAGGGGCACCTGGCTGGCTCAGTCGGAAGAGCACGTGACTCCTGATTTCAGTGTTGTAAATTCAAGCCCTATGTTGGGTGCAGATATTACTTAAATAAAATCATTTCTTTCAACTTTTTTCTTTTTTGAGAAAGAGAGAGAGAGAGAGAATGACAGCAAGCATGAGTGAGGGAAGGCCAGAGGGTGGGAGACAGAGGATTTGAAGCAGGCTCTGCATTGAGGCCAGAGAGCCTGACATGGGGCTCAAACTTACGAACCGTGAGATCACGACCTGAGCTGAAGTCAGACACTTAACTGACTGAGCCAATCAGGCACCCTAAATAAAATATTTAAAAAAAATAAAGACACTGAGCTAGAAAGGGAACTGAAGGTAGAAAAGGGCAGAAACAGCACAATAAGAATAGATGCATAGATTATAAAGTAATTATATTGTAATAACTCTCTCCAGATTATTGTAAAGATCTTTATCTTTTCAGAGGACAATTTACAAATCACCTTCTAAACTTTCTTACCTACTTTTATTTTTAAATTCTTCTTCCTGATAAGTTTTTCCCAGACATATATTTGAAGTGACTTAGTCTATTTATGTTCAAATATTACATGTAAATAATGTAACCTCATTATTTTAAAAACTCTCTAGGAGATTATTTATTATAATATCATTCCAAAAAAGACTTTACTTCTGTAAAGTTTCATCTGCACTCAAATATAACTTCTGAGATTTGTTTCATTCTATTTTTTATACTTAAAAAATAAGTGTGTAGGGGGAACCTGGGTGATTCAGTAGATTAAGCATCTGACTCGATCTCGGCTCATGTCTTGGTATCAGGATTGTGAGTTCAAACCCCACAATGGGCTCTGTGCTGGGCATGAAGCCTAATAAATAGATGATAGATAGATAGATAGATAGATAGATAGATAGATAGATAGATGACAGATAATGTGGGGTGAATCCTTCACAAGATCTGATAGGTCAACCTGCTGGTGGCCAGGGCTAAATGAGTAACAAAAGGATAATGTATATCAGTAAATTTCAGAAGTGGTTTGGTTCCATTTTTTTTGTCTCAATAATGGGATGAGAGAAAAATAATGTGTAGATAGTATGTATCTGAAAGAAATTAAATAATCGAATGGTGAAAAAGAAGTGTTTTGAAACAATGTATAAAGAAGGCTTTCTTGATGGATGATCCACTTTGTTGATCAGAATGAATCTGGTTCCCAAGTGCCACATTGTGTTTTTTTTCTGCATCTTATTTTTAGCTTCCAGAGAAAGGAAAAGCTTTACTCCCTCTTAAACTGCAAGTACACACACAACACCCATTCTATAAAGTCTAACCTTAGAAATGATCAGAACATTTTAAATGTAGCTAGTGAATTTAACGTTGAAGCTACAAATCTCACCTGCGTAACAAATGTAGATCAATGCTTTCTAAAAGTGTGTGTCAAGTAGGAGTTCTAATGGAAGTCATATTAAATTTTACATATCCAATTAAATATTTTGAAAGGTAAGATGTCCCAATTATCAGTATGTGTAAAAAGCCAACTAAAGTGACATAACTATTAACAGTAAGAAAGAGGATTAATTACTGAACAGCTTCTCTGTGTCTCTGGTGCTTCATTCACACATTCAACAGATAGAACAGTTATCCTATGTTACAGATGAAGATATACATGTTCAGAGATTCTAAGGGATCAGAAGTCACATAGGCACTGACTGTCAAAGACAGGGTCAGAGCTAGTCTCATTCTTCTATTTCATGAAATGAAAGTAAGAGTGGTTTTTGAAAAAATTTGGAGTTGAATTAAATGCCAAATCAGAATTTCTAACTATTAAGCAATTTGGTCATCTGAATAGTCATCTGGATCTGAATCTGAATAAATCTGATTTTCTGGTTTTCTTTCCACCTCCCCTATTTTGGTATATATACCAAAAGATTTTAAGAGTTTTTGACTCTGCTGTCGTACATTTATAAACCATCTTCAAGAGAATAAGACAAGACATCAAAGGCTTCTGTAACCTGCAAGATTAAAAGCCTGGTAGCAGCTTTTTATCTCACTCTGTGCTTGAACCTGTCTATGCTGACTGAGCTAGCAGACTGTTTAAAGTTCCTGTGGCTTGGGCAAAAGCCAGTCTTTGCAGACACAGTTTCATAGAAGAGAGACTTTTTCCCCTTACAACTGGCCAAGTTTTAAATCCTTCAGTGGTTGAGTCTGATTAGGAAGGTAACATGGGGGGAAAGTGGAATGGGTGTAGGAGTTCATTTGCTGTGGAGAAGGTAAATTTTATTTTTTAAAAAAGAAGGAAGTCTTCAGCTGCAGAAAGGCATAAAGTCACAGATATTTTGAGTTTATATCAGAGGCTAAAAGATGGATTACTCTGTAGTCACAGATGGTCTCTGGACTTAAAAAGCTGCCTGGACATAAAAAACTCAGTAACCCCCTTGGCACCTCAGTATCATTGTGTTGTTTTGCCATTTTTCTTAGCTGGCTCTGAAAGCCTTTTCATTTCATTAATTCACTCACTCATTCACTCATGCATTCCCTCATTCTTCACTATTACCTACTTCTGTAAACCACATATATCATTGTTCTCAAGTTCTAAGTTGAGCTCCCTAGGTCTGTTTTGCTCTACTCTTTAATAATTTACTTTCAAAGCTACTGAACTGCCTTTCTAATCCACTGTAGGCTAAAATAGAACAGCCTTTTAAAGACATTTGAGGGACGCCTGGGTGGGTCAGTCAGGTGAGCATCCGACTTCGGCTCAGGTCATGATCTTGTAGTTTGTGTCTGAGCCCCGCATCGGGCTCTGTGCTGTCAGCTTGGAGCCTAGAGCCCGCTTTGGATTCTGCGTCTCCCTCTCTACCCCTTCTCTGCTCATTCTCTGTCACTCTGTCTCAAAAATAAATAAACATTAAAAAAAATTAAAGATATTTGACATGACATTTTAGACTATATTGTAGAGAAATGTGTGATACATCTTCAATTCAAAAATACTAATGTAAATATTTAATTTTTCTTGCACAAGAGTAATGTAACAATTACTTTTGTGTTCATAGAAAGATACACAATCACAGGCAACTATAGAGCAGGGACTCTTAACCAGGGGTAACTGTACCACTCATTAAATACATTTTGAGGGGTTTGGAAACAACTGAAATCATATACTTTTATATATATGTGTGTACCTATATATTATATACATATAATACCTTGTAAAGACCTTTGATATTTTTATCCAGTTCTCAAAACAGTCTGATATACACATACACACAAAACTGTGCATTACTTATGTTTACATATTCTTAAAATACATAGTGAAATGAATTTTACAGATAATTGGCAATGACTATGATCATCAATTCAGGAAATGTTCTCCCCAAATCACTCTTGTAAGCCCTTTCTCTCACAAAACTACCAGTCACGAATCTTTAGATGTGATATTGCACTCTAGTTTATAGAATACAAGTTTTAAAAACCAACCCCAGATAAACAAACCCTTAAAATACTTCCCTTGATACTATTTTCTTAACCAAATCCTGAGCTTTGCTTTCCTTCCAAATTTAAATTCTTCAACAAAATTCCACAATCATCTTTATATCATTCATGAATTATTTAATCTCAATCTCTGTGATCTGAGCCCTAACTAAATCCAACAAAAAACTTCTATGGAATTTTGCTCTCATTACTAAGTTAGCTCACCATATGGACTGTGAAAAAGCTCTGGAGGTCTAAGAGATGAAGATGGCAAAAAAGAAAGAAGGAAATGGCTTGTTGAGATCACATTTGTAAGTCAATTTACATCCTCTGAATCCATGTTGTTTGCTCTATTGCCAACTCTCTCATCCATCCTTTGCTAGTATCATATTTTTCTGCATTACGGTCACTTCTTATTCAACTCTTCCCAATTCCTGCTTTTATGCTTTGATTCTCCATGATAGCTAATGTCATATATCTCTTTGAATGTCAAGGGACCATATTTATCCACCTTTCATTCACTCATCCATCACTCATTTATGCAAAATTTCTCCTAACCTCCTTATAATTCATTTAAAGAAAACCATTTAAAGGAAAAGTACTTTATTCACAAATTAACTGCTCTTTCTCTTCCTCCAAAATTAACTAAAAATTTAGAATGTCAGCACTAGCTGTCATTTCTTAAAAACTTCAGTTTTAATTTTAAGTTTTATGCTCCTCTGAGGCAATGATCTAGAAAGGTCAGTTTGTGAATATGGAGGAAAAAGAAATTTTAATCATTTTCGTGTTTAGATATAATGACTTATCTTGGGGAGAATCATTGAGTCTATTTTATTCACTATTCCCTGAACATATCTTAAAAATGTTCCATTCTTGGACCGCCTGGGTGGCTCAGTCGGTTAAGCGTTTGACTTTGGCTCAGGTCATGATCTCATGGTTCATGAGTTTGAGCTCTGTATGGGGCTATCTGCTGTCAGGAAACAGCCCTTTTCAGATCCCTGTCTCCTTTTCTCTCTGCCCTTCCCCCCACTCACTTGGCGCTCACTCAATCTTGATACTTAAAATGTTTGTTGTTATTTTTCTTTTCATATTTTTTATTAGTCTAAAATAAAAATAAAATAAACTACTTCCTGGTTTCCCATTTTATTTTTTTAAATGTTTTTCTTAATTTATTTCTGAGAGAGAGAGAGAGAGAGAGAGAGACAGTGTGAGCAGGAGAGGGTCAGAGAGAGAGGGGGACACAGAATCTGAAACAGGCTCCAGGCTCTGAGCTGGCAGTCAGCGCAGAGCCCGATGCAGCGCAGAGCTCGAACCCACAAACCGTGAGATCATGACCTGAGCCAAAGTCGGGCGCTTAACCGACTGAGCCGCCCAAGCGCTCCTTTAGTTTCCCTATTAAAAAAAAAATTTTTTTTAACGTTTATTTGTTATTGACAGACAGAGAGAGACAGAGCATGAGTATGGGAGGGACAGAGAGAGAGGGAGACAGAATCGGAAGCAGGCTCCCGGCTCTGAGCTGTCAGCACAGAGCCCTACCGAGGCTGGAACTCACAAACCACGAGATCAATACCTGAGCCAAAGTCGTAGGCTTAACTGACTGAGCCACCCAGTCGCCCCTCATAGTTTTCCTTTTTAATTTCTCTATTGATTCTTTTGATATGCCTGCTTCTATTTATTATTATATTACTTCAGGTACTATAAATAACATAACAGTATAATTTAACTGGCCTGTCACCATCAGTTGGGTTGTACTTGCATATATTATACATCAACACATATTATGATTTCCAAAATACAATTTTATTTTTAATTTTTTGCTTACGGAGACAATTTTACTTTTGTATTAGAAATTAATATAAGAAAAGATACCACTTTTATACTTACTAATGTATTTGCCATTTGCTGGGCTATTTATGTCTTTCCGGTGACTTAAATTGTCATCTAGTGACAGTTCTCTTCAGCCCAAAGAACTTCCTTTAGCACCGGTTGTTGTGTAGCTGTGTTGGCAAGTAATTCTCTCACCTTTTCTTTTTCTAAATATGCCTTTATTTCACTCTTAGTTTTGGAAGATCTTATTGCTGGATATAGAATTCTAGTTGACAGGTTAGTTTGGTTATTTATTTGCTTTTAGCATTTATAAATATGTTTCTATTGTCATTGGACTCCACTATTTTTATTGAAAAATTTATCATAATTAATGTTTTTGTTCTCTTCATAGACTTTTATCCTTAGCTGCTTTTTAAATTTTTAAAATTAAGTTTCTTTATTTGAGAGAGAGAGAGAGAGAGCGCGCACACACACACACACACACACACACACACACGTCGGGGAGGGGCAGAGAGAAGGAGAGACAGAATCCGGAGCTGACTCTGCACCATCAGCACAGACCCCAATGCAGCGCTTAAACTCACGAACCCTGAGGTCATGATTTGATAGCAGATCAAAAATCTGTCAATTAATGACTGTGCCACCCAGGCGCCCCTATCCCTAGCTGCCTTTTAAGCTTTGTTTCTAGGTTTGGTTTTTAGTCATTGACTTTTCTTTTATAATATACTTTATTTTATTCAGGTAAAATTCTCATATTAAAAGATTAGACATTTTAAAGTGAACAGTTCAGTGGAATTTAGTACCTTTTGTGCACCCATCACCTTCTTTCTAGTTCCAAAACTTTCATCACCCCAAAAGGAAACTCCATATCAATTAAGCAGTTATTCCCCATTTCTTCCTCCCTCGGTGCTTACAAATCACCAATCTGCATTTTATCTTTATGGATTTACCTATTCTGGACATTGCATGTAAATGAAATTTCATGTAAATGAAATTATACCTTAAGTGACTTAGCATAATTTCACTTAGCAAAATGTGCATGTACATTGTAGCAAGTATCAGCACTTCATTCCTTTTTATAGCTGTATATACCAGTTTATGTATCTATTCATTCAATGGTGGACATTTAAACTGTTTCCAGCTTTAGAGGAGCCTGGGTGGCTCAGTCGGTTAAGTGTCCTACTTTGGCTCAGGTCACTATCTCACAGTCTATGGGTTCGAGCCCCTTGTCGGGCTCTGTGCTGACAGCTCAGAGCCTAGAGCCTGCTTCAGATTCTGTGTCTCTCTCTCTGCCTCTTTCCCGCTCACTCTCTGTCTCTCAAAATAAAATAAAGATGTAAAAAATTTTTTCAAAATAAACTCTTTCCACCTTTGGCTACTGTGAATAGTGCTTCTATCAACATACTTGTGCATGTGTTTGTTGAGTATCTGGTTTAATTTGGGGGATATACATCTAGAAGTGGAATTATTAGGTCATATGGTAACTGTATGTTTAACTTTTTTGAGGAACTGAAACATTATTTCCCACATCTGAACCATATTATATTACCACCAGCAGCATACATGGGTTCAATTTCTCTCCAGCATTTATTATTTTCTTCTTCTTCTTATAGTCAAAATGGAAGGTATGGAGTGCTATCTTACTGTGGTATTTGATTTCCATTTTCCTAATAACTAGTGACCTTAAGCAAAATAATCATTTTGTTGTCTCCTTTCCCTCTGTTATTCTAATAAAGCATATGTTATATGTTTTGAAATTGTCCCACAGTCCTAGGATATTCTGGTTTTTGTGTGTGTTTTCATTCTTTTTTTTCTCTTTGCATTTGTTTTGGAAGTTTATACTGACAGATCTTCAAGCTCGTTTATTCTTCTTCAGCAGTGTCCAATCTATTGATGAATCCATCAAAGGCATCTTTTAATTTTTTATAGTCTTTGATTCCTAGAATTTCCTTTGATTCTTTCTTAGTTTTTCTATCTTTTCCCATTGGAGCCCTCAAATTCTTAATCATAGCTACTTTAAATTCCTAGTTTGATAATTGCAACATCTCTGCCATATTTGAATCTGATTGTAATTCTTGTTTTATCTTTTTGGCCTTTGTTTTTCTTGACTTTTATTATGGCTTGTATTGAATGAAAGCCATACACAATATATTGAAAAATATGTCTAGAGTTAAATAGACTATTAGTGTAAAGTTTTATGTGACTCTGACTAGAAGTTTAGCTGTGTTTAATGTTTGTTATCGCTATAGTTGCCAGGGATTCAAATGTTAGTATTCTTGATGTTGTCTCATTTGTTGCCTTTGGGCTTTCCTATTAATCCCCCCTTAAATAAAGACTGATCTTTGCAATTCTTTTAGCTATAATCCAGTGTTATCATAATAAGCCTTATTGATGTGGGGAAACACTGTGTGGGTGAGGGGGGAAGCATTCTGTATTAAGTCTCAGTGGGCCTATGTCCCTGGACTGTGATCATCAGAATTGTTTCTTAGCTTCTGTTACCCCCTTAGGTGAGACAGGAAGTCTGGAGAGAGTTAGAGATGGGTAACTTCCTTTCCCCCATAATAAATAAGGCTATTGCAAAGCTATTTGTCTTAGAACATGGGCTTTTCTTATGGTGAATTCTTTTGGTCTATCTCAGAAAGGTCAGTTTTCTTCTCTTTCTGACAGAACCATGATTTTTTTTTTCTTATTTCTTCACCATGAAAAGTAGTGATGTTTACAGAGGCACAACTCATGAAAGTCTTGGGACCCTTTAAGACCAAAGCCCCCAACAGTTTCCCACTCTCACACTAGAATACATTCTGCTTCTAGCAATTGACAAAAGAATCACTTAAGTTTATCTAACAGCAATGGCTCCAGCAGCTTTTGTTCCTGATAAGCTCATCTCAACCATGATATTCTATATTCATCTTCAAATTTAGAGTGGTAGTTTGGTCTAAGAAGTCAATCTTCTAGGGGCGCCTGGGTGGCTTAGTCGGTTAAGCGTCCGACTTTCGCTTGGGTCATGATCTCGCAGTTCGTGGGTTCGAGCCCCGCGTCGGGCTCTGTGCTGACTGCCAGCTCGGAGCCTGGAGCCTGTTTCGGTCTGTGTCTCCCTCTCTCTCTGACCCTCCCCTGTTCACGCTGTCTATCTCTCTCTCTTTCCTAGAAATAAATAAAAATTTAAAAAAAAATTAAAAAAAAAAAGAAGTCAATCTTCTAATACATCCAAAAAAAGGAATTGACTTTCAGTTTGTTCAGCATTTTTTCTTGTTGTAACATGGCATAATGACTTCTAAGCTCTTTATGTGCCAGACCTGAAACTAGGGATCCTCAAAACTTATTTATGACAAATCTTTTGGAAATATAAAGACAAAAAGATTTTTTCAATTTGATAAAGAGCACTGCAAATAAATCTACAATTTACATTATACTTAATAGTGAAAGACTACTTATTACCTGAGGTAGGAATAGACGAGAAATATCTTCCCTCACCACCCTTATACAACATAATTATAGAAGCTCTAGTTAGTGCAATAACACAATAAAAGAAAATCGAAAGCATATGTATCTGGAGGGAAGAAATAAAACTGTGCCAATATGCAAATTTCATGATTGTCTATGTAGATAAGCCCAAAGAATCTATTAAGAAAAATTCTTAGAACTAATAAATGAGTACATCAAGGTCACAGGACATGATAAAGATAAAAAGTTGTATTTCTATGGGGTGCCTGGGTGGCTCAGTCAGTTAAATGTCCAACTTCAGTTCATGTCATGATCTTGGAGTTCACGAGTTTGAGCCCCACATTGGGCTTTGTGCTGATAGCTTAGGGCCTCGATCCTGCTGCAAATTCTATGTCTCTCTTTATGTCCCTCCTCCATTCGCTCTGTTTTCTCTCTTTCTCAAAAACAGGTAAACATTTTTTAAAAAGAGTTGTATTTCTATAGACTAATAAAAGAGCACACAGATACTAAAATCAAAACTGGAACACCATTTACAGTTGCTCAAAAATAAAAACACCCAAGTGTGAATGCAATAAGCCATATACAAGACTTGTATGCTGAAAACAATATTATACAATACTAATGAAAAAAATCAAAGATTTAAATTAATGGAAGGATCTACCATGTACATGAATTAGAAGACTCACTATAGTAAAAAATGTCAAGAGAACTATCTGGAACAAAAGCAAAAGAACTCTCAAGACTCAATAGTAAGTAAAACAAATAATCCAATAAAAAATGGACAAATATATGACCAGACCTCAAAGAAGATATACAGATGGCAAATAAACACATTAAAATACGGTTAATATCATTAGTCTTTGGGAAAATGTAAGGTAAACCACAATGTGATATCACTAGATACCTATCAGAATAGCTAAAGTAAAAATAAAGACAACACCAAATTCTGGCAAGGATGCAGAATAATTGGATCACTCATACACTGTTAATGGGAAGTTAAAATGGTACAGACACTCTGAACAGTGACCTCCCAGTTACTTAGAAAACTAAACATGCATGACTTTAAACCCAGCAATTACATTGCTGAGTTATGTTCACATAAAGACCTGTACACAAATGTTTATAGCAGCTTTATTAACATTTGTAATAGCCCAAACTTGTAAACACATGTTTTCAAATAGTGAAGGATTACACAAAATGTAGTTCATACATAACATTGAATACTAGGCAGCAATACAAAAAAAAAAAAAAAAAGAATGAATTATTTACATATGTACAACCTGGATGAATCTCTAGAGAATTATGCTGAGTGAAAAAGCCAAACCCAAAGGTATTTTTCCATTTACATATCTTTCTTTCAATGACAGAATTACAGAAATGGATGCCAGGTCCATGGTTGCCAGGTTATAAAGGAGAACAAGAGAAACACTAGGGGTAATTGAAATGCTCTGTGTCTTCACCATATCAATGTCAATATCCTGATTGTGATATTGTGCTATAAATTTCTGAAATGTCATTAGTGAAAAAGAGTACTTCTTACACCTGTATGTGAATCTATGGTTATCTCAAGATAAAAGATTTAATTTAAAAATTAAGTTAAAAAGAATTCAGACTGCTGGATAGAGAAAGGACTGTAGGATTGGGGGGGGGTGGAGACAGCAATACAAGAAGGCAGTTCTGTCAGAAGGTACGTATAGTAATTCAGGAAGAAGATGCTGGCAACATGGACTATGGGTAGTAACAGTAGTAATGAAGAGTACTAAATAGATTCAAGATATGATTTGTTGCCGAGCTAGTAGACTGCTGTGTGTATGGATATGGAAGGTGATGAAAACTAAGGATTAAAGTATGACTCAGAACTGCAGAATGAGAATCAGTGAGATGCTAGATGGGAAATACAAGCTGAGTGAAAAATAATTGAAAGACGAATACAGTCAGGGGTAATGGAGAGCTTACCATACATGCCTTGGATGTCTACTCAAAATATAGAGTGTAAATAATTAATTAATAAAGATTGGAGTTATTTCAGTGGTGTTTTGGAATTAATTTACTAATAGGTGGAACATTTCTGAACCATCAGGAGTGGGTGGCTAAGATGGCATAGGAATGAAAATTGTTGAGAATGAGATCACACACCAAAGCCAGAAACCACCCTCAGCAGAAGAAGAATAGAGTTCTGAATACTGAGCTTCCTCAAAATCTCTTGGAAGTAGTCTGAGTATAAATTCTATAAATCAATTGACCAAATAGTAGATAGCTTGTGATTTCATTGCTCTTATTTTCATTCCCAAGTTTTAGAAAAAGGTCTGTCTCAAAAATAAATTAAGATGCCTTATGTTCTCCGATCCAGATTCTATATCAACCAGGTCCAGGTTAGAACTTTTGTTAATGAATCTTAAGTGAGGAGGGAACAGGCACTTTAGTCAGAGTCTAACTGTGCAGTGGATGGATTCCATTTATCACACAACAACGCAACCCTTTTTTTAGAACAAAACAGTTCCTTTGAGATCAGTTTCCAAAGACTTTGCATTTGGCAACCTGAAAACTTTAATTTAGGACAGAATCTTACATTCCTAGAGAAAACAAAAACAAAAACAAGGCCAGATGTCTTAATTTGAGTTTCAACTCTATAGAAGGAACATGAGGTCGAGTAAGTTAAATTATCTGTTCCTGACTACAATATTTCCCATACAATACGTTTTTTTCTTCCCCCTAGGGCAAAAAACCGCTGTTCTGCGTTCAACTGTTCAGAATACGGAAACATGGAAACTAGGTGTGGTGACCTACAGAGGGAGGACAGGTCATGGTCAAGTAACAAGACAGTAGCGAACACTCAGTTGAAACTATGTGAAATTAAATCTAATTTGTATATGAGGCATAATATAGTTTTAGTCATCTCATAATTACGCTGAGGTTTCATGTATGAGATATCAGATTCAGGCTGATTTCTTCATTTGTAATTGACATGTTCCAAAACGATCATCTAGCTACCTTGGAATTTTGTGTGATTGTGATTTGACTCTGGCTAACAGTGTACATATTTGGTATATTTAATTTCTAGTAATTGTCCTTAAAAATGTCTTTTTTCTGTTTTCCTTGTTCTGCTGTCTGACCCCTGCTGCCTCTATTATAGACCTATAAGGATTAAAAGCAGCTGTCTTGGACAAATTTCTTTGAGACCATGGATAGTGGAACAAAAAGTGGAGCCTGACTTGTTGACACTGTAGAGTACTATTTCTGCCTTGGGCTACTTATTTGCGAAATAAGTAGAGTCATAGGCTACATTGTTTAAGCTAATGTTATCTTGAGTTTTCTCTTAGTCAAAGGTGAAATTAACCCTTAGAGATGCTCTAGCAGGAAGTTCTAATTGTAGAGTTCTCTGCCTTCTGTGGTACCCATTTAATTCCAAGGAAAACTTGACACCATTATCTTGCCAGTTGTACAATGCAGGCTCTTCCAATGAAACAGAGAATGCAGAAGTTGACGTATAAATGTCTGGCCAATTAATCGTCAACAAAGCAGGAAAGAATATCCAATGGGAAAAGATGGTCTCTTCTGTAAATAGTGTTGGGAAAACTGGACAGCCACATGCAGAAGAATAAACCTGGATCACTTTCTTACACCATACACAAACTCAAAATGGATGAAAGACCTAAATATAAGACAAGAAATCATCAAAATCCTAGAGGAGAAAACAGGCAAGAAGCTCTTTGACCTCGGCCACATCAACTTCTTACTTGACATGTCTCTGGAGACAAGGGAAACAAAAGCAAAATGAACTATTCGGACCTCATCAAGATCAAAAGCTTCTGTACAGTAAAGGAAACGATAAGCAAAACTAAAAGGCAACTGATGGAAGGGGAGAAGATATTTGCAAATGACATATCAGATAAAAGGTTAGTATCCAAAATCTATAAGGAACTTATCAAACTCAACACTTAAAGAACAAATAATCCAGTGAAGAAAGGGACAAAAGACATGAATAGACAGTTTTCCAGAGAAGACATCCAGATAGCTAACAGACACATGAAAAAATGCTCAACATCACCCATCATCAGGGAAATACAAATCAAATCCAATAATTAGATATCACCTCAGACCTGTTTGAATCGTAAAATTAACAACACAGGAAACAATAGATGTTGGCAAGGAAATGGAGAAAGTGGAACTTCTTTGCACTGTTGATGGGAATGCAAACTGGTATAGCCACTCTGGAAAACAGGATGGAGTTTCCACAAAAAATTAAAAATAGAACTACCCTATAACCCAGCAATGATACTACTAGGTAATTAACCAAGAGACACAAAAATGCTGATTCGAAGGGATACATGCACCCCAATATTTATAACAGTACTATCAATAATAACCAAATTATGAAAAGAGCCCAAATGTCCATCAACTGATGAATGGATAAAGAAGAGGTGGTATATATATACAATGGAATATTATTCGGCAATCAAAAAGAATGAAATCATGCCATTTACAATAATGTGGATGGAATTAGAATGTATTATGCTAGCGAAATAGTCAAAGAAAGATAAATATCATATGATTTCACTCACATATGGAATTTAAGAAACAAAACAAATGAAAATAGAGGAAGTGAAAGAAAAATAAGATAAAACCTGAGAGGCAGACAAACCATAGAGACTCTTAAATACAGAGAACAAACAGGATTGCTGGTGGGGTTTTGGGTGGGGGATGGACTAAATGGGTGATGGGCATTAAGGAGGGCACTTGTTTGAATGAGGACTGGGAGTTACATGTAAGTGATGAATCACTAAATTCTACTCCTGAAACCATTATTACACTATATGTTAACTGACTTGGATTTAAATAAAATTTAAAAAGAATTTAATAAATAGAAAAAAAATAAAAGCTTTCATATTAAAAAAAAAAAACTCCCAACACTTTTTATCACAGTTCCATCCATTCTATCTCATAGACTCTTCCAGAATTTTCCAGTAGAGTCAAGCATCAATCTTCATGAGGCTCAAATTCCAGGAGACACTATCTGTGGGTCCATTATGAACCCATGGATGCCCAAATGATGGCTTTAAGTAGTGGGGAGACTCCTGCTATTTTCTCTCTGATGAGGAAGCAACTAGTTACATTTAACACTCTTTTTTGACTGAATATCCACCAAAGAAAACTCTCACTTTCATATTCATCAATTTCTATACTTATTTGGTCAGATGCTGGGTAGTATACTAAGGCTAGCAGAACTTGTGTTCTTTTCTCTTAGAAAAGGATGCATGAATAATCAATCACCTTTGTTCAGGCTGTTCTCAACAGGTTTTGTGCCTGTCGTTCTCATCTCCATGGTAACAGCATATACTCTGAGGTGATGTGGATAGACTCTGAATATTCTAAGAAAAATAGTACCAAAGTCAAGACCTTCTGATGCCAGATTTAGACCACTTTCCACCAATGTTTCTTATATCAGATGGCTGTCACTGAGAAATAACATTAACATAATGATTTACAGAGGATTGGCCTTTAAACTACATGTGGTGAGACACTGAGATTATGAAAGTTCACTTAGATATCCAAGATCAAGTGGAAGAATACAAGCAACTTTTCCTTGCTTAATAAATGTACCAGGGCTGTTTTTGCTGTTCTCATCATATTTTATGAACTTAGTGATGAAACATCCCAGAAGTTTGTAAAGAAAAGGGATCTAGGTGGAGATATCATTGTGGCAGGCACTGTTTGGGCTGTTTCCTGGATTTCTTCTGAGTAGCATTCTGCTGATGTTCCCATCAGGCCTGCCATATGGCGGCTCTGGTACTTTCTAACAGATATATCCAGACTAGTCCTTCCATATTTTGAGGGCTTCTATGATACCCAAAGGTAGTTTCTCCAACTTAACATTTCTGTCACAGTGATTTATTTTTTTTTTCTTCTACATAATCTGTTATAAATTATTTAGCAATAATATTTCATGTATCTTAGGAAAAACTTCAGAGTAACAAAAACATCAGAAGTAGTTATTCAGTCATTTTTGAATCATAAAAATTTGACAGATTTATATATAAGAATATATTTAACTATTCTCATTTTATTTTACTGGATTAAGAAAAACTACTTAAAATTTTATGTGTTGTGTTCATTAGATAACATACAAATTTGAACAAAACAGAAATTTTTCTTTTCTTTTTTGTTAATGTTTTATTTATTTCTGAGAGAGAGATTGACAGCATGAGCAGGAGAGGGTCAGAGAGACAGGGAGACACAGAACCTGAAACAGGCTCCGGGCTCTGAGCTAGCTGTCAGCACAGAGCCGAGCGGGGCTTGAACCCACAAACCGTGAGATCACGACCTGAGCCAAAGCCGGACACTTAACTGACTGAGCCACCCAGGCGCCCCAAAACAGAAATTTTTCTAATCTTAGTCCATTTCTACACTGAAGTATTATGGACCAATTTCATAACCATATTATGATTTAAATGTGAAGCTGATGTCACTAAACTTTTATAGTATTCTGGAAGTGAAAGTGAAGTTTCTAGCAAAAAGGGAAAACAAAAAACAGAAGTGGATTTAAATATTGAAATGCACAAGAAAGGACAACATTTAGTCATATGAACAACATTTCCTATTGTTGGCTTTCTATATGAATTCTGTAATGACAGTTATGTGAAAGCAAAGAGGTCAGTAATCAAATAATACAAACAAACATTGTGAATGCATTAGATATTATACATGTTTAAAGGCTGAAAGCAGTGTTTGTCATTTTAAGGTTTAGCAATAGTGGAACACCATTCACAAGATGCCGTCTTAGTCTTTGGAGCCATGCATTTCAATAGATGGGTGATGGGAGGGGAACGGGGACACTCAGGTGGTCTCTTGGCCACAGATAAAGGGCCCAAATGCCCCTTGTAGCAGAGACACATCTGGATTTCAGTAGCCCTATCCCAGCACTCCACTGTTACAATATAACTTGTTTGGGTTCACACTTCAAGCCATTGGAAACCAATTGAACAGCTTTGCAGACTCCAGCCCAAATTTCAGAATTGTTATTAACAAGAATTGCTCAAAATCTTTCACATTTGTTCCCGATCAGTTCTGTTCTCATCCCCAGTTCTCAGCCAAAACATTAAACTTCTTAACTTCTGGATTTTTCTGAAGACCCTGATTTGACTTGCCTCATGCCATGCCCCTCACTCCCCCATGATGTCTCAAATAGGAACTTTCATTGTACTTCTCACCATATGAAGCATAAACAAGGATATCAACCATTTGACAGAGCCCTGGTCGGGCCAAATTAGTCCTACCTCCACCTCCTACCTTCCCATACCTTAACATATTGGAAAATGACTGTTTAGGATTTCCTTGAGGATACTTATTATTGAGGATCAAGGATAATCCATTCTGTTTAGCATATTTGTGTATTGTTTTCTAAGCAAATTTTGTCAAGAGACACATGTTGATGTTTCTGGCACTGTGTTGGAAACACACACAAACATTTGGAAACATTTCATGTTGTATAAATTCAAAGGGAAACAAATTGGGGTGCCTGGGTGGCTCAGTCAGTTAAGCGTCTGACTTTGGCTCAGGTCATGATCTCATGGCTCGTGGGTTCAAGCCCCTTGTCGGGCTCTGTGCTGACTGCCAGCTCAGAGCCTGGAGCCTGTTTCAGATTCTGTATCTCCCTCTCTTTCTTACCTTCCCCTGCTCATGCTATCTCTCTCTCTCAGAAATAAATAAAACATTTAAAAAAATTATAAAAAACAAAGGGAAACAAATTAACTTGCCATAATTATAGATAAATAATTCTTTGGATAATTTGCTATGCTATTATATGGGGTAATAATATCTTAGTGCATCATCCCTAAATGATACAGTCATAACAGTCTGCTGTAACACATGACAAGTTGACAAAATTTTACTTGAAAAAGATTAATTTATTCAAATATTAAAATTATATGTATATTAAATTCTAAAAATTATGTAAGTTAAAAAATGGTTAAAATATTAGACATTAGAGTTACCCTTTTATGAAACCTATAATCTCATTCTTTATGGCAAGTTTAGCATTCTTTCATAGGAGAAATATTGCTAATTTTCTAATTTAGTTTCCTTACTTTATATAAACATTAGAAAGAGTCATGGTGGCATGGGTATGGAAAGGAAGAATAAACTAGCTACTACTCTCTTCCCAAAAGTTGGAAGTATGATACAATATATAACTAAGTACATTTAAATAACTGAGATACCTTTTCTTTCAAATGGTGTACATAATATAATAACATATTAACATTTGGCTCATATCCCAAATGGACAGACTAAACCAAATAAATATCCAATCACTGTTCTAAAGTAGGTTACTCTCAAGGGAGGCAAGTTACACTCATCAGTTTTATAAGTAAATAAGCTTACCCAAAAGCTGCATCAACTATGAGCTAAGTTACAATGGGACATTCTCTGATATTGCAAGTCCATAGTTAGGGGTTTGGATATATTTTGAAAGGCATATATTTTCATTTACAAAATGACTCCATCTCCAGTGAAAGGCATAACTTTTAAATGAACACTAATGAGTATAAAAAATAAGAGGAAACGAATCAATTGTTGGCTTCTTTTTCTTATAGATAGTCCCTCCTAAGAAACGGAATAAAAATGAAAATATACTGTCAAGAGTTGAACCAACCTGAATATGTGTTCTTGAATCACTTTGACCTTGGACAAGTGGGATGGCTTTGATACTTAATCTCCTTATCTGTTAAAAGAGAAAATGGTTATGATCTAATGAACTGATATTTAATAAAATTTCCTACAGTATGTAAGAAATATCAGATATTTCTCTTCTCTCCCTCCATACCTCCGTTGTATCAACACTTGTTTATATGTTGGTCTTCTCTGCTAGGCAACACATGTGCTTGGAGACCAGAAGTGCTGCATTGTATAAACATCTGAAGAGCCTGTATAATTTCTGGCACATAAGAAGAACTTAATAAATACTGGTTAGTTATGATTCATATAGCACAGAAGTTAAAATTTCATGAAAGGTAATATAAAGCTGATATACAAAAGAGCCATATTTCATTGTTAAAAAAATAAAGCAAAATATTGCAATATATTCAATTGCATATATGCCAATGTTATGAAATAAAATCTTTTACGTTAGTTAATGTAAACTATAGTTAAAGTCTACTTTTTTAATATGAGATTTGTAGGAATTACTTCCAGAGGGTTTTTTAGTGGTGGGCACATAAAAATAACAGCCTTTGGAATCTCCTGGTAGTTTTTATATTGTTGATCTTACTCAATCATACACATATAAAAAGGCAATGACAATAGCATAAGCAGCATTATGTTAGACATCTCAGTGCCTTGCAACTGGCCCAAATAAGAAGATATCACTGTGAGAGTAAGAATGATTCACATATTTAGATAAGTAAATAATTCTGTTATTTATATTGTTTACATAGATTTTAAAATATAATGAAGGGGGTGCCTGGGTGGCTCAGTTGGTTGAGTGTCTGACTCTTGATTCCAGCTCAAGTCATGATCTCAGAGTTGTGGGATTGAGCCCCACATCGGGTTCCACACTAGGTGTAGAGCCTGGTTAATATTCTCTCTCTCCCTCTGCCACTCTCCACTGCTCATGCTTTCTCTCTCTCTCTCTCTCAAATTAAAAAAAAAAATATTAAATACCATGAAGAAAAATACATGAACATCCTTGTGATGGAAACAATTTGAGCAGAAAGTAAACAGGAATGTGTACAAGCAGACCTCTGTCATCCTAGCTCCTAGGATTTGAGTTGAAGTCACACCTGTCTGTGATATAATCTAATTCATGTACAAATCTAAGAAATCAGACACATACTTATAAAAATGAATTGAATGAAGATAACTATGAGGCATCTTAAAAAACAGTGTGGCTCAAGAGAAGAGAATTTAACATTCAAGAAATATTTTTATTGTTAGTGATATCTAGGTAAAGTTCTAATTCCTAGGAATACAATAGTAAATGAAATATCTAGGTTCCCTGCCATGATTTGTCTCAGATTGTAGGATCCAAAAATCTCTAGATCATTGAAAAAGACTTTTGTCTATGGGTTACATGGTATGAAAGAAGAACAAGCACAGGTCTAAAGGAATGAGAGGGAGAATAAAAAAAGGGGATGCCTGCGATGAAAAGCAGAGAAGCTGGGTTTAAAACTTTGATGGTAAATGTGATGATTGGAAATCTTGGGAAACCCAATAAATATCAACTTCTTGACTTCAAAGTCAACTGAAAGCTAACACAAACAAGTAAACAGATGAGGAACCATTATATTAGCTTCATTAATGATAAAAGAGAACACTACTTGTATCTGCAATTTAGTAAACTAACAATGAAAGACACTAATAATCCAACTAAAATGATCCATCCAGGGGTTTGCCTGGAACTGAAGAAGTTCTTGGGATATAGGGCATTGAGTACAACACCTCACATTCAACTGAGCTGATCTGTACTTTCAGTTGGATGGTGCACGGATGCTCCCATGACCACTTTAGGGCTGGGATTTGAAAGTGTTACTTACTGTTCTTCATAACATAGCTTCCCTTTGAAGAATCTCAACTCAGTACAATCCTCTGAGGCATGATGTTCTGGGAAAGGGTTTAGCATCTGATCAAGTTTTCTTATCAGGTAGCACATGATACATTCACTCTTTATGACAACTTTTTGTGTATGTGTGGGTTTTTTGTAGAATAACTTTTTGTTCATATAATATAAACTATTTTATTTAGGATAAGATATTTACTCTTTTTAACCTGATTCTTATCTGTTTCTCCCCTCATCCCCACTAGGTTGAAGGTTTCACACAGAGAGGGATCATAACTGGTCACCATTGAATACCATGGTATCTGGCATGAAGTAGACACCTAATAAGTATGTGTTAATAACATATGAATGAAATAATATATAGAACTGAATCATACAGGGAGGAACTGTGGATGAAAATGCACTATTTCATCAAGACAGTTTTGACCAGGACTTAGACTTTGGATCGGCTGGTATGTTCTAGTTTTTCCACAGTCTCAGCTAAAGCCTGGGATGACAAGAAATGCTCCAACTTTACTGTTATTTCTGTTCCACTATTCAGGAAGGGGCAGAGTCCAAATCTCTACTATACAAAAAGGAAGAAATGAAAGAAATACTTGGCATGCTAATTATCCTGTATAAGAGATATTTTTTAGCCAGAAAATGGAAATGAAATCAGTAGGATAGTGCATTAAATAATGCAATCAAAGTAATTAGCCCAATTTTGGGAAAGATAAATGCTTAAAAAGCAATTGGTTTATTAATAAAAGCAGCAAATAATTTGCCTCGAATGACTTTTTTTTTAAGTTTCTACTGCAAAATGTGAGTGTATCCAAGTTTATAGAGGCTGTATTATAATACTTTTTCAGGGATTTTTTTGATGTATTCATTCATACATTCAAAAATCATTATTGAATATTTATACATGACAATCCTTTTTATTTTTCTTGGCAGTGGAGATAACAATGATCAAAGAAGCCAGAATTGCTGCCCTCAAAGAACTATTAGTCTAATGACTCCTGAATTAATATAAATTTAGTATCTTAAACAGTAAAGAGATCATTGCAGGAAAAGCTATAATAGCTACACATGTAACAATTTAAAGCAGGCAGGATGAACTAACTAAAGAAAGTAGCCAATAAATTTTAATAAACTGATTGATAGTATGATGGAAGTTTGAGATTCACAAAAGTAGAAACTACATAAAGGTGAGGACAGTGCTTTTAAAATATGCACGTAAAATAAATTCCTTTTATAAAGTGCTCATACTCTTTCTATATCATTAACATTTGTGCATTCACTTGTAAATGTTCTGTTCAAGTAAGGGATGTAAGTTAGAAAAATATCACCATGGTGGAACTGAGGTCTCAACCACACTCTTCTGTCAATCAAAGTGCCTGTTAGCCAAGCTATACATTTTGCCTGAACATTGATGCCTGAACATCAATTTTCTCTTACAAAAAAAAGAGGAAATTCATATAAGCGATAAAATTTAGTTTCCAAATCAGGGACATAGTATATAATTCAACATTGTTGTAATCACCTCACAGAGGAGGAATGGACCCTCATTCCCAAACTTGGTTCGGCTTTCCAGCCTGATGAAGCCACACATTAGCCAAGAGGGTACTAAAAGTTTTATTTTTCACAAAGTGGGGATCTCTGGGGAGAGTGTGCTTGTCTCTCAAATAGGCTTGAAAATGGCGGAGAGGGCAGAAAGGAGAAACTTGTTTGGAGTTTTATGGTAGTTACAGGGTAGGGCTAGAATGAGAATTCCCTTGGGGACAGACATTTCAGAGTTTGAATTTCTCACATGTGCCAAAGGAGGGAGTGCCTGGACTTTCTTAGCTTGCTCAGATGTGGGGCAATATGGTAGCACTTGAAAACTGTTAGCAGCCAGACATCAAAAATGGAGTCAGATTCTTTATTACAAGTCTACAGAGCAGAGACTTCTCTTCATCAGCGCCAAACTTAGCCACATTCTAGACAGACTGTTCTTCCTGAGGTTATTGAAATTTATTCATAGAGTGTTACTGAATCTTCATTAGGTTAACAACCTAATGATTTATTCACTTCATGCTTTTTATTTTAAAAAATGGCAGTACAGCTTATTCATTAAGGTATATGTTTAGGTGTACTGTTCTTGAATTTATGTGTTAAACTTGAGAAGCCAAAAATATAAAACATATACGCAATTGCTTAAAAATGGGTTAGCTCAGCTGAAAAGTCAGCAACTTTTGACAGTGGTTAGCATTGCAAAAGCTCTCTCTGTCTGATAAGACATGGTTAAAAATATTTTATTTTGTAAAAATAATTTTTATTTTTTTAATTTTAAATTTCTTAAATGTAAAAATATTTCTAGTATTTTGAAATTAAAATTCCTTGCACAGGCATAGAAGTCAGGCCACTTTGTATGTTGAGACCCTCCCTTTCACGTGGCATACTCAGAGGCACATGTTCTCTAGAAAGGATAATCATAAACATCTGTCTTTTCAGTGGTATTTTTTTTCACCATAATACATGAAAAGACTTATCCATGGACTTCTATGGATAAAGAAATATGAATTTTTACATGCACTATTGAAATCCTTGGTTTAATAAAAGCTTAGTGAAGTGTGGAAAATATGTAAAATATGTTGATTTACTATCTCTTAGAGAATTTCTAAGGAAGTATTCATAAACTCAACTGCCTTTCAAAATAAAATGAAATCCTTCTATCACTCTATAGTTTGATATATTCCCACTTAAATTTTCTTCTTTTTTTTTTTTTAGGTACCTCATGGCTATGAGCCTAATTCACCTATTAAGAGATCTGTTGAAAACAAACTGTGGGTATTCTGGTATTTATGTTGCAAATTCTAAAGTCTTCTTGTACAGAGACTTAAAATTTTACTGTTAGCCCACAGGGATAAGCTGAGAACAATTCCACTCAAATAGAAATGACCAGAGACTTGCCCAGTCTGTGAGTGCGAGCCACACAGCGCGAGTTTCTCAGAGCCATAGGCTTGGGTTCAGGAGCATTCAGGTCAAAAAGCCACACAGTTTTCCACAATCTAGAGATTACATTTTTTTTTTCTGTCACAGAAACCTAGAAAGTGAGTTCCCATAAGTCTATATTGTTGAATATATTCAGACAATTGACACAATGTGCTGACTACAGGTTTTAACTAAACACAAAGAACACATCCACATTTCTGTATTAAAAATTATTTCCAGCTGTCTCTTTACAAACTGCCCAGTACTTGATATTCCTGTTCTTATGATTTCTTAAACCAGTGTATTACATTCATTACCTCAGGATAAGCAAATGTCTTAAATGAAATTTCAATTACTTTGAATGTTAATATTTGTTACAATATTTCTCATCTTGTTATATTCATTGAGTTTAAGGTGATATAATAAAGGATACATTCAATAAAATTATCAATATAAAACTAGTATGAGGGGAAAGTATCAAACACTTAGGTCAATATAGATATTGCAGTTGATACTAAGTGTGTCCCTGAATTATCTGGCAGATACAGCAAAAGGGAAATATTTTAATTTTAATTCTTTGGATAAGCAAATTTGTTTCAGTCATCAGGATAGAAGATAATTTACTTAGAAATGAGTTTTATCCTTATAAAGTATAGTTTATAAATTTATAACTATATATAATATATGCATAAATATACATTTGTATATATAAAGTAAAATATATTATAATACATTATATTGGTTTTATAAACAAAACTACTGAACAATGAAAACATTTATGGAGAGCATGCAAAATATTTTGGCATGAAGCCATTTCTTATTTTAATTGTTAAGAATATTATGTCAAATGTAGCCTAAAAGTATATTTTCCTGAAGGCATTTCTGTGAAAATATGGGAAAAGAGCAGACAGGTCATTGGTTAGGGCACTGACATACACATACACACATGCACACACATACACTTATACACACATTCTATGTTCTACAGTGATAGAGGACTATAGATCATACTATGCAAATTAGAGATTGGTCCTCTGGAACAGGGTCTCCTGGATACTTTAAAAATGTAATTTGCTAAGTCCTAACCCAGACCCATCAATTTAGAATCTCTGAGGCTAGAATGCTCTACTTGACATGTTGGGGTAATTTTTCAGATTAAATTATATTTTATAACAGTAAAACTGACTGTTTTTTAGTGGAAAGTTCTGAGAGTATTGACAAATAAAATCCACAAATTGAACAAATACTTCAGGTGATTCTTTTATCCATTAAATTTGATCACCATTTATTCCATCAGTGGTTCTCAAACTTCATTGTGCATCAGAAGCACAGGGAGGGTTTATTAAGACACAGCCCTGGGATGCCTGGGTGGCTCAGTCAGTTAAGGGTCTGATCCTGGTTTTGGCTCAGGTCATGATCACAGGGTTCATGGACTGACAGCTGCAGGAGCCTACTTGGGATTCTGTCTCCCTCTCACTCGCCCCCCACTCATCCCTCACTGGCCCTCTATCTGTCTCAAAATAAATAAATAAATAAACAACATTTAAAAATGTTTAAAAACAACCCTGCTGTTCTCTACACCATCATTACTGTTTTTTTTTTAAGGTTATTTATTTTGAGAGAGAGAGAGAATCCCAAGCAGATTCTGCAATGTCAGCGAAGAACTCAACGCAAGGCTCAAACCCACAAACCATGAGATCATGACCTGAGCCAAAATGGAGAGTCAGATGCTTAACTGACTGAGCCACCCAGGCGTCCTATCCACCACCATCATTTCTGATTAAGCAGCTCTGGGGAAGGGCCTGAGAATTTGCATTTTGGACAACTTCCAGGTGCTGTACTGTTGTTGCTACTGTTCTTCTAGGAGCCACCCTGAGAACCACTGGCTGAGAGCATTAGTCCTGAGCCCTCATTATACATCACAATCACCCAGGGAATTTTTCTAAAAAACTTGGATACTTAAGCTCCAACCCTTTAGAGATACCGGCTTCATTGGTCCACGGTAGATCCCAGACATACAGCTTTTCATGAACTCCTCTGGCAGTTTTAATATGCAGCCAAGGCCAAGAACCACTGTCATAGTGGAAAAAAAATGGATATCATTCCTTTTAGTCAGTTTGTCCAGAGTATACATTGGCTGGACTTTTGAGAAGAACCAAGGAGTCAAGAGTACTGATACTCCTGTTACAAGTTATTGCATTAAAAGTTTTCATTTTAGCATATTTATTCAAAAAAATCTTACTGCCTCCCTTATGCTGAGAAGGCAATTGAAACATAAAGCTATTAATTAAAACTCCAAAGAATATAAAATTAATAAGCAGAGGCAGGAAACAAAACCATTTCTCTTTGTATCTATAACCCATAGTTCATGATTCATACTTTGAATATCAGACAGTCCTGGGGAAAATTATATTTTCTTGTAAAAACTGAGGATTTGACTTGTCTTATTCCCCATATACCGGTTTTACAATGTCATGGACTGTTAACGTACCTCTGAGGAAAACTTTGGATCTATTCAAGCACTTGACAAAATACTAGTTTTCACCCCACAGTTATTCACCATTAATCTTGAGAGAAATTATTTGAGCTGGAAAAAATAGAAGAGTAGATATTATAATTTGACCATCTGGGCCATAGTATTGCTCCAGTGGGATAGCTGATTTTGAATAATATTGCATTCAGATGAGCAGGCCAAAGATTAATGACTCCCTAGTAGTTAGGAGCAAAGTCTGAGCTGTTCTCAGGGGTAGCTTCTTCAGTGGAAGAACATGCTCTTAGGATATATTCTTTCCAACAGTACTTTTTTGGTGACAAGATAAAAATATTAACATGTGAAAAATTCACAGCCTCCTTCCCTTTTCCCAAACACTAAGCATTTTATTTATTTCCTCTCCACTTACTCTTACTTCCCATGCCCACACTGACTTTAGTTCTACCTTAACTACTTCTCTATTTTAATTATACAAACCAAAGTAGATTTGGAGGGCAAATTGAGGTAGTTCAGTTGGGAGACATGAGATTGTAACAAGGTAGACACACACACACACACAAGGAGAGAAACAAAATTGCCTTGGGCCCATTATTTGCATAAATGGCCCTAATTCTTCTCTACTACTTACATTACAAGAAGGCTCATTGCATTTAACTCTTCCATGCTGAATTTTCATTCTGCCAGGTGACATGTTCTGGCCAAAAAGATGTTTCCATATGTAAGGAAAACAGAGATTTGAAAAGTGCCATTGGGTTGATATTTCTTGCCTTTTTGTGAGTGAAACTGTTAAAGAATGAGACACATGTAACAAACCCAAATGCCCTCAACCATACCAATCCAGATCAATCTAGATCAGTCAGCTAATTCCAGCATGTGAATAAACCTGGCCAAGTTCAGCAGAGCTGCCTAGTTGACCTATAGGGGACGACAGATGCATATGTGAGCCCAGCACAAATCAAATGAAGCCTTCAGTTTTGTGAGCTAAAAAGTGGTTATTGTTTATATGCCTGGGGTTTGCTGTGTTGCTTTGCAACATTATCATAACAATAGATAACTGATACACAGCTTAAGCATCTAAGTTTAAGACAATTAAAGGGGAGACAGACCAGAATTGGAGAAAGATTTTGAGCTAGCTATTATTAGAGAGAGAACAGGCAAAAGAAAGTGATTTTCATAAAGATTTGATGTGTGTTTTGAATGAAATATCCTTGAGCATTATTTAAGACTTGAATTAAATTTACATTTCTTTCCAGTTAATTTTGATTGTCCTATTTGAATTGGATTGAATATAACTTACACTGAGCCTGGCCTCACCATTACAAGAAGCAGACCCAAACTTATGGGTTATATTTCCTACAAATTTACCGAACAAGAAAAATATTCAGGAAACTCCAGTCCAAGCTAAGGCTATAGTCAAGATACTTGGAATATCTAGGAACTAGGCATATCATCATCATCTATTGGCTTCAAAACCTGTTATAGATTACTCCAGAAAGATAAGCAGGATGATATGAGAATGCACTTTAGAAAACTCTATTTGTGCTTAATGGAGTGAAATAATTGAATTCTAAATTACTGTAGGATATGTTAATGAAATAATCTAAAATGAGAATAAATCTGCTGGATTCTCAGGTCTTTAAGTCAAAACGATGTTTATAAAGTATTTGTAAGTGGGTTGCTGCTAATGAGGAAAGCATATCAGTTGATATTCTATAAGTATCTTAATAAGCTCTCATTTGAATTGAGATTTTTAATAAATATTTGGAAAAATTATGCAAAATGATCCCAATGATCTTGACAAATAGAAACAGTTTTCTAGGGAGAAAGTTTTCTAAACTTTTTCTTAAAATAAATAAAGGGACAGTGTGCCTGGGTGGCTCAGTCGGTTAAGCATCCGACTCTTGATTTCAGCTCAGGTTATAATCTCACGGTTCATTGGATCAAGCCCCACCGCAGCCTCTGTCCGAATCCCTGCTTGAGATTCTCATTGTCTCTCTCTCTCTCTCACTCAGCCACTCTCCCCCACTTATTCTCTCTCTCTCTCTCTCTCAAAAGAAATAAACATTTTTCAAAAAAGAAATAAAGGGAAAAGCAATCATTGCCTATCAAGCTGAAACAAGATGAACTCAGATGAGAGATGTAATATAGGTACCACAGCCAAGAACTGAGGGATGGGAGAATAAGTTATACACCATTTCTTGGAGATAATTTGACAACTATTAAAAATTAGTCAACAATGATTAAATAAATATGGTACATTCATATTATGAAATATGCTTTAGAATTCAGAACATGGTTTTAAGTAAATTTAATGAATAACAAAAATTAACAATATACAATTAAGGACAAAGAGAAATTAAAAAACACCTACAATATGAATTGAATGAATTGAATATATAAATTTGACATTTTTGCATTTTTTTATTATTTTAACGTTTCATTAATTAAATCAATCTAATCCTAATCCTCACTTCCTGTGACAGCAATAATTCTAGATCTCCTGTTTTGCATGGCTCCTTTCCCTTTCTGTGGTTCATATTCCAATGCCAACTACCTTAAAACTTATGGGAAAATAAGAGTCATTTGCAATCAAAACATAATGACCATTATCAGTATTCTTACTAAATAATGATACTGTCAATTACTGTATCTGACCATGCTGTCTAGACAGGCTGTGTAGACGATTTTCACTCATCTGACCATAGGTTAACTTTTCAACCCTCACCATTTCTGTTAAGGCCATAGTCTTTGTAGCAAATACATACAGGTATTTCTGTAACCATCTTCTTACCAGGTCTTGCCAGCTCTGTGTTCTAGAGACAATGAGATACAAAACTACAGAGGACATTTTCACTCTCTGTGCTATGTAAATAGAAATCCCTGGAATGATACCATATAGCAGCTCGATCCATGCTACTCTGTGTGAATAGGACAGAATCTCTACCTTTCCAAGAAACCAGAAAGTCTAGTCTGTTTCTTCCAATATTGGGGAAGTTATTCTCCAGCGATATGCCAATTCATCGGTCCTCTTAAAATAGCATCAAATCACCTCTTCTTTTAGAAAATCTAACCAAATCCTTTGGTGGACAGAAAGCTTTCAGAACAAAGCCATGCTCTGGATCTATCTGTGTGTGTGTGCAGGAGGTAGGTTGTCTCTAGGACATCTTTCCCTACTTGGCCAGAACACCCTTTTAAAAAGAAATGCTATTAGTACATCTAAGCAAATGTAGCCTCACAACTCAAGAATACAAAGTCTAATCTGCTTTACTTTTAGGGAGTTAAGGAAAATACCCCCCTTTTTATTTCATCTGCAAGTTGAGCACAGCCATATATCTCACAGCTTTTTATACAATTTTTAAACATTTGACATTAAGTCAGTGGAATGGCACTATGGTCATGTACATATTTTATATTTAGGGGAAAAAAAGCCCTCAAATATTCAGAGAAAAATGCAAATTAACATGAAGAAGTTTAAAGTTTTTTTTAGACTGATACTAACAATGCAGGACAAAGTAGATATTTTATGCATAAAGAGAGACAAAAGTTCTGGGTTAGAATTATCTGTAAGTTGAAGACCAATGACTCCAAATTTACTGTGATTCTGAAATATCTAGAATATCCAGTTCAGAAATATATCTACATATATGTCATCAATGGATTCTTCTGACAAAGACCCCAAAATGTATTCAATGAGGAAAGTCTTATCAACAAACAGCACTATGATAAATAGATAAATGAATGGAAAATTAATCCCAAATTCAAACTTCTCACTACACACAGAAATTAAGAGACAGGTCATAGATTTGAAGATAAAAAGTTAAACCTATAAAACTTATTGAAGATAACATAAAAAAATTTGTGCTAATGGAAAAAACAAACAGTTCCTGAAACATAAAAGACACTAGTCATGAAAGAACAAAATTGATCATTTGGGAGGCATAATAATGCTTCCTAAATATGTCCATGCCTTAAGCTCCAGAATCTGTGAATACACTACCTTACATGTCAAAAGGTACTTTGCAGCAGATATGCTAAAGAATACGGACCTTGAGTATGGAAATTATCTGGTAGGCCCAATATAACCACAAGAGTGTTGGGGCACCTGGGTGGTTTAGTCGGTTAAGCGTCCGACTTTCGTTCAGGTCATGATCTCGCGGTTCCTGGGTTCGAGCCCCGCATCGGGCTCTATGCTGACCGCCAGCTCAGAGCCTGGAGCCTGCTTTGGATTCTGTGTCTCCCTCTCTTTCTGACCCTCCCCTGCTCATGCTGTCTCTCTCTCTCCTAGAAATAAATAAATAAATAAATAAATAAATAAATAAATAAATAAATAAAAAACATTAAAAAAAAAAGAATGCTTAAAAGCAACTGGGTCAGAAAAGAGTGAGACAGAAAGAGGAAAGAGATTCACAGTGTTAGAGGGACTCAATCCATCATTTCTGGCTCTGAAGATGGAGCAAGGAGTCATGAGCCAAAGAATGCAGGAAATCTCTGGAATCTGGGAACAACCTTTGGTGAGCAGCCAGCAAGGAAATAGGATCTCAGTCTTTAAAATTGCAAGGAGTTGAATTCTGCCAACAATGCTAATGAACAAGGATCAGATCTCTCCTTGGAGCCCCCAGCAAGGAATGCATCCTGCTGACCTCCAGGTTTTAGCTCTTCGAGACCCATGTTAGATTTACAGAACTTTAAAATTGTAAATTTGTGTTGTTGGAACTCCTAAGTTTCTTACAGCAGCAATTTACTATAAATGTAGATGAATTAGACTTCATCAAAATGGCAGAGGATAGGCATATGGGGAATGGGGAGTAAGGAAGGCAATTGTGATGAACACTGAATGTTGTATGTAAGTGATGGGCCACTAAATTCTACTCTTGAAACTATATTACACTACATGTTAAATAACTATAATTTAAATAAAAACTTGAAACAAACAAAAATGTTAAACTTCTGCTAATCACAAGTCACCATTAAGAAGATGAAAAGGCAAATCACAGTCTAGGAGAAAATATTTACGATACATATATCTAACAAAATACTTTGATCTGGAATATAGAAAAAACTCCAACAAATCACTACCAAAAAGAAAAACAACTGCATTTTAAAATTTATTTTCAGGGGCGCCTGGGTGGCTCAGTCGGTTAAGCATCCGACTTCGGCTCAGGTCATGATCTCATGATTTGTGAGTTTGAGCCCCACATTGGGCTCTGTGCTGACAGCTCAGAGCCTGAATCCTGGTTCAGATTCTGTGTGTGTGTGTGTCTCTCTCTCCCTCTGCCCCTCCTCTGCTCATGCTCTGTCATCACCCTCTGTCTCAAAAATATATAAACATTAAAAAAATTGAATTTCTTTTCATATTTTATTTTATTTTGTATCCTTAGTCTCAGGTGTAAAATACAATGATTCAACAGTTCTTTACATTACTTAGTGTTCATCGTGATAAATGTACTCTTTGTTAAGTTTGTTTTTTAAGTTTATTTATTTTTGAGAAAGAGAGAGAGAGAAAGAGAGAGAGAGACTCCACATCAGTGGAGGGAAGATGGCAGGCAGAGAAAGAGGGAGAGAGGGAGAATCTCACATAGGAATTCTTTGTCGGCACAGAGCCTGATGCGGGGCTTGATTCCATAAACCCTGAGATCATGACTTGAGCCAGAATCAAGAGTTGGACACTTAATGGACTGAATCACCCAGGTGCATCATGATACTTAATCCCATTCACCTATTTCACTTATGTCCTCACCATCTTGCTCTCTATATTTGAGTCTATTTTTTTAATTTGTCTCTTTTTTCCTAGGTTTGTTTTGTTCTTTTAATTCCTCATGAGTGAAATCACATGATATTTGTCATTCTCTGGCTTATTTCACTTAGCATCATACCCTCTAGACCCATCCACATGGTTGCAAATGGCAAGATTTCATTCTTTTTTATGGCTGAGTAATATTCCCTTTATATATATCCCATCTTCTTTATCCATTCATCTACTGATGGACACTTAGGTTGCTTCCATATCTTGGCTATTGTAAATAATGCTGTAATAAACATAGGGGTGCATGTATCTTTTTGAATTAGTATAACCACAGTTTTTTCACTGGATAAAGAACTTGAAAAGATAGTTATTAAAATAACAGATGCAAAGACCAATAAGCCAAAGTTGACCTTTATTCATCAAGGAAATTAACACATATATTTCTCCAGAAAATTCTTGACTATATAGTTACCCAAGAAAAATGAAAACATATATGTTCATATATTAAAAAAAATAAACTTGTCCATGAATATTCCCAACAATGTTTAATATATATGTTTAACTTTTTAAGAAAATGGCAAACTGCTTTCAAAAGTGGTTGTACATTTTTACTCTGGTATCTGTAATGTGCAAGAATTCTCTGCATTCTGGACAATATCTGTAATGTGCAAGAATTCTCTGCATTCTGGACAATACTTGGCAATGCCAGTCTTTTTAATTTTAGTCATTTTGTTGGTGTGAAATGGTATCATATATTGTGTTAATTTCCTTGATGAATAAAGGTCAACTTTGGTTCTCCTTTCTACACATCCTTGTCAACATTTCAAAATGTCTGACCTATTCCACTTCTAATATACACATAGCCCTTGTCAAAGTTTCCAGAATTGGGGTAAAATTATATACAGTGAAATGCAGATATCTTAAAATTACAATTCAAGTTATGATAAATTCATAAATCATGTAACCACAACAAACAAGCTATAGAACATTTCTATCACCCCAGAAAGCTTCTTTGTGCACCTTTCCAGTCATTCACATGGGCAATCCTTCTTCTGATTTCTATTTTCTGACTATAAATATATAATAAATGGAATAATATACATTCCATATATTATAAATGGAATAATTTTGTACTCATTTGTCTTGACATAATATGTATGACATAGTATGTTTATGACATAATACTTTGAAATTTACCCATGTTAACTCCTGTTGAGCTACTGTTCATTATTTTTTATTGCTAAATAATATATTATTATGTGACCACACTTGACTTTTTTATCTGTTCTTTTGTTGATGAACATTTGAGTTGTTTCTAGTAGTAGGCAGAACAAATGTTCTTTTGAAATTATGAAACATGTAGGAAAATATTTGTTGAAAATTATTCACTCAACAAACCTTTGTATTAAGAAAATGCTATTAGATTCAACAAAAGCAATGACAGATAACCATAGACACTTCAAATTATATAGTTCAAGAAACAGAACTAAACAAAAAAGGTTATGTGTGCAATTATTTTGAGACATAAAGATAATAGTTACAAAATTCAACAATATGAACATGAAGACAATTTCCCTTGCCCACTGTTTCATTACCAATCTCTTTAGAAAATATAATAAGTGAAGACCACATTGAGATACTACCTCATATTAGTCAGAGTGGCTAAAATTAACAGCAACAACAGATGTTGGGAACAATGTTGAAAAAGGGGAGCCGTCTTGCACTGTTGGCAGGAATGCAAACTGGTGCAGCCACTCTGGAAAACAGTATGGAGGTTCTTCAAAAAATAAAAAATAGAGCTACTCTATGACCCAGCAATTGCACTACTGGGAATTTATACAAAGGATACAAGAGTGCTGATTCGTAGGGTATATATTATGTTATATAATACCATATTATAACATGGGTATAAACATGTACCCAATGTTTATAGCAGTACTATCAACAATAGGCAAATTATAGAAAGAGCCCAAATGTCCATCAAATTATGAATGGATAAGGATATGGTTTATATATACAATGGAATGCGACTCGGCAATTAAAAAGAATGAAATTATGTCATTTGCAAGAAAGTGGATGCAACTGAAGAGTATTATGCTAAGTGAAGTAAGTCAGAGAAAGACAGATGATTTCACCCATATGCGAAATTTGAGAAACTTAATAGATGACAATAAGGAAAGGGAAGGTAAAATAAGTTACAGAGAGGGAGGCAAACCATAAGAGACTCTTAAATACAAAGAACAAACAGGGTTGATGGGGGTGGAAGGTTTAAGGGGTAGGGGAGGTGGGTGATGGGTATTGAGAAAGGCACTTGTTGAGTTGAGCACTGGGTGCTGTATGTAAGTAATGAATCATGAGAATCTACTCCTGAAACCAAGATTATACTGTATGTTGGCTAACTTGACAACAAATAAAATACACCCATCCACCCATCCATCCATCTATCTATCCAGCCATCCAGCCAGCCAGCAAAAACGAGGGACTAATTTGTCTTATTTACAGTGTATTGTCACCACATATTAAATTCTTTTCACATATGGGGTGCCTGGGTGGCTCAGTCGGTTAAGCATCCAACTTGGGCTCAGGTCATAATCTCATGGTTTGTGAGTTTGAGCCCCACATTGGGCTCTGTGCTGACAGCTCATAGCCTGGAACCTGTTTTGTATTCTATGTCTCCCTCTCTCTCTGACCCTCCCCTGCTTGTGCTTTGCAAAAAAATTTTTTAGGAAAATTCTTTTCACATATGATATACTTTAAAATGTCTAATAAATAAATATAAATAAATAAAATATTCTGTTTCAGAAATGTATGTTGGTGAGGAGACAATAAGGCTTTCAGTGTCCTAAGAGCTAGAACATATTTGGTCATATATTTTGCTTATTCAGGTCTCATTGTGGAGTTATATGTCACATTTTATTTAAAAACAGAGAGGGAGGCAAACCATAAGAGATTCTTAAGTGTGAGACAAACTAAGGATTGATGGGGGGGTGGGAGAGAGGGAAAAATGGGTGATGGGCATTGACAAGGGCACTTGTTGGGATGAACCCTGGGCATTGTATGTAAGCGTTGAATCACAGGAATCTACCCTCGAAGCCAAGAGCACACTGTATACACTGTATGTTAGCTAACTTGACAATACATTATATTTAAAAAATAAAATAATATAAAAAAGAAAATATTTTAATGTTAACATTTTAAAAATAGTTTTCTTTGTATTATAAAAGTAATATTGCACTAAATTGAGGCATATTAGAAAGTCTAAAAGGGAAAGAAAAAAATTTATCTTGTAGTCAGCTTAGAAATAATCACTGTAAATACTTTTGTTACATATTTAGCAAGGCTTTATCTATGCATAAAATATATTCATATATAATCACAGTAAATGACCATGTGTATTTATACTGTTTATAACTTTCAGCATATTGTGAAATTCCATGTTAAAAATGATAGATAAGGAATGGCAACTGAAGCATTTAAAAATATTTAATGGCTACATAGCATTCTTTATAAGGAAATGTTGCAATTTATAAACAATTCTTTGATTATATATTATGCTGTCTTTTATTGGTATATTGCTATTCTATACAATACTGAGATGCATAATACTTTATAGACTACTGTGTTATTAAAGGCTGAGAAGAATCAAGAACCATTTTTGTGAAGAGTGCAGAAAAACTGAAGAACATGATAAAATGATCTCAATTGTTGAAGCATCTTGGGAGATAACTGTACACATGTGAATGTGTGTGTGGGAGAGGAGAACTCAAAACTTACAGTGAGTGCATTAAGAATCTTCTCTTCCTGTAGTTTTGCTTTTGTGTGTGCGGGGGGAGGGAGGGGAAGAACAGGGGAGAACTATTAAAAATGAACATTATAGAGTTCCCCAATGGAGAATAAGATGGTTCTAAAAATACTGTATACAACTTCAGAAGTTTATTCATGAAGCAAAATATTGGTTTGGCCTTGCTAAAAGCATGACACTATATCAACAACATCCATGCTAAGCCCCTCAGCTTCATTAAGCACTAGTTGGTAGAGTTGCTTACTTCCCAGTGAAAGACAGCCTTCTTTGGTCACTATCCAACACCCACTTCTTGAGCCCTTTCAAAAGCAGAATCAGTGGGGATAATTGTGCTGGTCAGAAGAGAAGACATTAATGTTGCCAAGTATATGGAGTAATATTCTGTGGTGAATTATTAAGGAAAATAAAACATAATAATCTTGAGACATTTCTCTTCCTTGAGATCTTATTCAGATTAGATGCATCATCTTCCTGTCCCTTTGATCCTTGAGTGCCTGATAAAGGAGCTATGGCAGTGTCTCAGAGGTAGCTCTATATTCCACAGTATTCCATTTCCCTAAAATATTCACAGGGATATTCATGGCATGTTGTTTTCTTCATTGTGCATATATATTTCATATTGATGTGCTTCTCAGGGAACTTAATAATTTAAAAGAGCACCATATCCCCATTTCTACTTAGCCATTTGTGGTCATATTATCTGATTTCCCCATTTTACATTAACCAAAGAAACTTCTAATTAAACAAGAAGAAAAGTCAAAATATTTTTATCAAGCCAGTTTTTATGATTTTTATTAGAATCACAGTTAATAACATTAAACCAGTGTTATCAAACCAAAGCCGACTTGTTTCATAATTCAATGTTTTCAATTCATTAGTGTGCAGTTTGCCCCAAATCCACTTAACATACTAAATATTTTTCTAACTACTTTTTTATTTTATCAAAACACTTTTTGAACTATAATTCCAATTTTAAAAAATATCCCTCATATCTTTTTCAACAATTTCTAAGAATAAATTATGGACTGATACAAACCTAAATTTGTCCCAGTAGAGAGGCAGAGAAAATTACTATCAAATGTGGTAATAAATATAACACTTTATGTTATCAAACAACAAATTTAAAGACAAAGATAAGACAACTTGTGTCACAGAATGTGATGCAGTCATTTTTTTCACTTAAAATTAATTTTATTAAAATTTTTTTCATTTCTTAAAGTATTTTATTTTTTTAATGCAATTTATTGTCAAGTTGGCTAACATATAGTGTATACAGTGTGCTCTTGGTTTGGGTGTGATGCAGTTTAACAATATAACTTTGAATAATCATTACTGTCAAAATATTTCTTATTGCTGTACTAGAACCCTAAGATCTTCTCTATGTCATCTTGTTTACTCTTCTCCCATTCCTCTACACCAGATATTTAAACATAAATGGTTAAGTCTCCCTCTCAATATCTAGAATAAATAATATATTTTGAACTGATAGAAATTCATATGTTAACATGCAGTTAGTAAGTTTATCTTTTATGAGCTATTTTTAGGTACTTATTGCTTCAAATTTTAAAAAGCACTGTGAATTAAAGTAAATTTGATCTATATTTCTGATTCATATACTCTCATTTTTTTAAATAGTTGCCTTTTGTTTAGGTATTTCCTAGAATACTGATTTGTTGGCAGAGCTGTTGTGCACTAATGTTGGGAATATAGGCTTGTGTGACCATTCTAGAGAGCACTCTTTGGAAACTTAGTTGAATATGTACATGCCATTTAACTCAGAAATTCTGCTCCTGGGCACAGACTCAAACAAATTCTCAAATAGGTACCTAAGGAGACACATGGTGGAATGTTCACTGCTACATCATAGTGAATGTCAAGGGTTTGCAGGCAACCAGTCTTCTCCCCATCCTCAGAAGGCTACATAAGTAAGGTATTGTGGATACAATGTGGAGAATAATGAAGCAGTTCATGTCAATGAACTAATGTAATCATAAAAATAAAAAATACGGATGTATCATGTTTAAGTGTAATGTCAATCAATGAAAGAAAATGAAGAATGAGATATAAAACATGACCTATTTTCTGTAAATTAAAAATATATCCATATAAAATAAACCTATCAAATTTTCAAGAACACAAATAAAAAATCCTATATATTAAGTATATTAGAATAATAGACTCTAAATGGAAAAATTTTATAAGCATATTCTATTCAATATCTATATGTATGTAAGCATATACACACAAATGCATATAATTTTTTCAACCTCAGAAGGTAGAATAAAGTTAAAGATGAAAAGCTCTATACTTGAAATCCCAATTTAATAATAACAAAATGAACTAAATGAATCAACATTTAATAGAAATGATTAAACTTAAGAAAGGACCTAATAAAATTTAGTTGTTTTTTGAGAGCCATTCTAGCTCAGCTTGGCCTTATACAGTTTCTGACCCAAATCCCTCAAAAGTTCTAAACCAACCAATGAAAAGTGAAAGGTTACATCCTTAAAAAACTTTCCTTAATACACATATGCCAATCTAAAGATAATCATATTTTGATATCTGTGGTAGCTAGAAGAAATTTTTCTACACGATAGCCTTTTTTTCCTCAATGTCTTTTCTTTTCCTCAGAGACATAGATGTGGAACAAAATATGGAAAAATAAAATTTTCTGAAGGAGAGACACCAGTAGATTCTCTATGAACCAGTAAATATGGATAAAAGGTGCTAGTGTTACCTAACCACTCCCTCTGTTAGTCGTGAGTGATGTACAGATGGATGCCAGAGAAAAGTCCAATAAATTTGGGAATGTGAATAACATAGCTCATTGTTTCTCTTAGCAGTGAAGACATCCTCTTTAAATTAGTGGAATAATCTGAAGCCAAGTTTCCCTCCACTGTAATAAGATACAATTATGTTGACATGGAATTAACTCTATTACAGGACATTCACTAATAGTAAAAAGAAAGGGTAGATTATGGGACTATTAACCCCCACTGACCTAAGTCCCCACCAAACTGCCCCTTAGGATCTGTAGTAGGTAATTAATCAATGGCCTTCTTCCAAAGATATCCAAGTCCAAATCTCTAGAATTTGTGGATATTATAGGCTACATGGGAAAGAGGAAATGAAATTGCAATTGAGATTAAGGTTGCTAACTAGCTGACTTTATGATAAGGAGTGATCCAGGATTATCAGAGTAGGCTCAGTGTAATTGCCAGGTTCCTTCAAATTGTAAGAAGTAGAAAGAAGAGAATCAGAGAAGGATATGTGTCTATGGAAGCCGGGTCAGAGAGATGCTATATCACTGGTTTTGAAGACAGAAGAAGGTTAAGAATTAAGAAATATAGACAACCTCTAGACACTAGAAAAGGTGATTTAAATGGATTCTCCCTTAAAGACTCCCCAAAGGAACACAACCCCGCCAACAATTTTAGCAAGTGAGATCCATGAAGGACTTTTAACTACAGAGCTAGATGATAGCAAATTGCATTCAATATTGAGGCAAAATGCTCCAATTAAAAGTCAGAGATAATCAGAATAGATAAAATAAGCAGGACTCAACTATATTTCACCTACAAGGGAAGTATTTTTAAATATAATAGATAGATAAAAGTAAAAGAATGAAAGAGTATGTTCCATTCAAACAATAAGCATACGAAACTCAGAGATGGTATACAAATCGCGTAAAAAAATATTTCAATATGAGCACTGTTACCAAAGACAATGAGGCATTTCATAATGCTAAAGGGAAAACTTTATCAGTAAGACATAAAAATCATAAGTAAGAACACATCTCATTACAGAGCTTCGAGATGCTTTTATTTTTTTTTTATAGGATAATTCCTTTATTTTATTTATTTATTTATTTTTTTATTTCTAGGAGAGAGAGAGAGACAGCGCGAACAGGGGAGGGTCAGAGAGAGAGGGAGTCACAGACTGAAACAGGCTCCAGGCTCTGAGCTGGCAGTCAGCACAGAGCTTGATGCGGGTCTTGAACCCACGAACCGTGAGATCATGACCTAAGTGAAAGTCGGACGCTTAACCGACTAAGCCACCCAGGCGCCCCTCGAGATGCTTTTAAAACAGGGGTGCCTGGGTGGCTCAGTCAGTTAAGTGTCCAACTTCTGCTCAGGTCAGGATCTCACGGTTCATGGGTTAGAGCCCCGGGTTGGGCTCTGTGCTGACAGCTAGAGAAATGCTTTTAAGGAAAGAAATGCTTAAAACAATAATTGAAAGAATTAAAAGAGAAACAGGTAACTCCATAATCACGGGAGTAGATATTCAAACTTTTACTCACCAATTTATAAAACTGGAACCAAAGTAATAAGACACAGAAGATTTGAATATCATTTTCTACTAACCTTAAGTGAGATATTTATAAAACATACTCCCAGCAACTGCAAAATGCACATACTTTCAAATGCACACGGTATATTTAACATGATAGACTATACACTGGGCAATTTAAAAAAAAAAAACTCTTGATGAAGTTAAAAGAATTACATTCATACAGAGCATGTTCAATAACTACAAAATTAGAAATTAAAATTTCTTTAGAAGTTAACAAGGTATTTAGAACTACACAGACTTGCAAATTAAAAATAAAAGCACACATACCTAAATACTACATGTGTAGGAGGAGGAAGTTAGAAAATATTGTTAGTGAATGAAAATGACAATACAACGTAACACCATTTGTGGGAGGCTGCTAAGTTGCATGCAGGGGAAAACCTATAGCTTTAAATATTTTTATAGAAAAGAATAGAAATCTAAAACCAATGATCACGAGTCCTCCACAAGAGATAGAAAAGAAAAAGAACACATGAAAGGGAAGAAGAAGGAAAATAAAGTGAAGAGCCCAAATCAACAAAATAGAACACAGACAGATAATAGAGAAAATAAACCAAAATTGAATTCATTGGAAGGATCAGCAAACTGAGTAAATCTCCCCCTAGGGACAGATCAAGCTAAAGAAGGGAGGGCATAAATCACATTACCACAAATTAAAGAGTTTATCACTATGGATCCTACAGATAAAAAAGGAAGTAAGAGAATGTTATTAACAACCTTATGCAAACAAATTCAACAGCATAAAATATATGACGGTGTTCCTAAACTGACGTGCAATGCTAAAGCACACTCGAGAAGAAGAAATATATGTTGCATCAACCAATTTCAAGTGCTTGGTGACTTTCTCCTGTGAGCGAGAGGGCAAAGGACTGATCCTGTGAAGTCAAAGGACTGATCTTAAGCTCTCAAGGGTTTAGAAACTACCAGGAGCTGTGAGGTCCCAGCCGGGGTGTTGGCAGCATCCGGACTGGACTGTTGGATACAGTGTGGGAAAGTCTGTTCTGCAAGATGGGTTCCAAGGCACCCTGTGTGAGCTGTCCTCTCAGGGACAATATCTGAACAGGTTCTCAGGTGGTTCACTAACGTGTGTTGGGGGCCCAGCACCGCCAGTGAGGGGCACAAAAAATGTAGAAGACAATGTTTCACCTGTTAGGGAATTTTCTATTTTCCAAGGAGAAAGTAGCAAAAAGTAGAACCACAGAACATGGTGTCATTACAGCAGTGCTGGGACAATTGATGCTCAATAATAAGCCCCACACAAAACGGTGTCATCTGTCTTAGTTCTACATTTTAATATCTAAGATACACTAAGAGTTCAGTACCAGACCTCTTCCCATTTAACAAAATGGCCTAAATTGCAAAAGAAATGACTGCTGTTTGAGTTTCTATCATGTACCCAAGTATTGTGTTAGGAACATCGTTTATTGTCTGTTCCTGATAAAAAGCCAGTAAGGGGTATATTTCATTATTATCAATTACTAGGGAGGAAATATAGAGTCTCAAAGAATTACAAACTTGCAAAGTCCAATGTAGCTGGTGTTGGGGTCATCTGAGAGGGCTGTCTGATCCGGAGCTCACACACTGTACCACTCTGCAGTGTGTGAAGTTCCTCCAAACTTTAGAGGAAGCAAAGATTTCTTCACAAAGCATTTCTGGTATCTGAGACCAGATACAATTACTCACCTGCACTTTCTTACGATGAAGTCATGTGATCCAAGCAACCATCCTCTTTAGTAGCTTATTATGTACATATTCTGTACTTAGTAAATATTTTTCTCTTAAAAAATAAAGAAGAAATATATAACTTTAAGAACCATATATAAGAATCTTCCTGCAAATAAAACTCCGGGCTAAAAGAACTTTACTGGTAAACTCTACCAAATATTTAAGGAAGACATGAGAGGACTACATACCCTTTTTTATAAAACAAAAGAAGTAGGGGAGCTTGGCTGGAACAGTTGGTGGAGCGTGTGATTCTTGATCTTGGGGTTGTGAGTATGACTCCGTATTGGGTGTAGAGATTATTTGAAAATAAAATCTTAAAAAAGAAGAGAACAAGAGAAGTATAAATCCTCTCAACTCATTCTATGAGGCCATTATTCTGATACCTTAACCATACAGAGATATTATAAGAAAATAAAATTACAACCAATATATTTCATAAACATAGAAACAAAAATCCTTCAAAAACATCAGCAGATTAAACTCAGTATACAAAAACAGTAATTCATAATGACAAACAGGAGTTATTCCAGGAATGCAAGATTAGTTTGTCATTTAAAACTAATTGATATATTGGGGCACCTGGGTGGATCAGTCGGTCAACCATCTGACTTCAGCTCGTGGTCCATGATTTTGAGATCTGCATCGGGCTCTGTGCTGACAGCTCAGAGCCTGGAGCCTGCTTCAGATTCTGTGTCTTCCCCTCTCTACCCCTCCCCCACTCACACTCTGTCTCTCTCTCTCTCTCAAAAATAAATAACCATTAACAAAATAAAAACAAACAATTTATATAATTCACTGTATTAACAGAATAAAGGAAGAAAAACTGTGTGATCACCTAAATAGATGTAAAAAAAGCATCTGACAAAACTCATCATCCACTTATAATAAATATCTCAACAAACTAGGAATAAAAGTGAACTTTTTCAACCTAAAATGGACCTTTGCGAAAAAAACGATGGCTCATAACATACATAAATGTGAAATGCTGTACCCTTTCCTCCTAAAGTGTGGGAAGAAGGCAAGGGTGTCTACACACTCACTTCTTTTCTATTATACATCATTCTAGTGGTTTCTAGACATTTATAATAAGACAAGAAAAAACATAACTGACATACTGATCAGGAAAGAAGTGATAAAACTAAACTTAGTGAGGTCATGGGGAATAAGTTTAAAATTTCAAAAAGGCAATTTAATTTTTATATACTAGCAGTAATTATTTAGAAATTAAATGGCCCATGTATAAAAGAGCCACAAATAAAATACTTAAAATAAATTGAACAAATGTTTAAAATACATGCAAAACTTTCACACTGAAAACACTGCTGGGAAAAACTAAAGATGCAAACACATGGAGAAATATACAATGCTATACACTGGAAAATAATATTGTTTTAAGTTATTTAAATTCCAGGGGTTTTTGAGTTAAATTCCAGTTAGTTAACATATAGTGCAATTTTTAGTTTCAAGTGTACAATATATGTGATTCAACACTTCCATACAACACGCGGTGCTCATCACAACAAATACACTCCTGAGTCCCCATTATCTATTTCACCCATCCTCCGGTCCACCTCCCCTCTGGTAACCATCAGTTTGTTCTCTGTTGTTTCTTGGTTTGCCTCTCTATCTTTTGTTTTTTGAGGGGGAACCAATATTTTTGAGTTTCACTTTTTCCAAATGTATTTTAAAATCAAATTAATTCCAGTAAAATTTCTAGCATTTTATATAAATTGACAATCAGAGCTAATATTTATATGCAAATGGAAATGGCTTAGAAATAGACAAAGCAATTTTAAAACACAGTAGAAATCTTACACTACTTGAACTGACATCTCCTACGATATAGGTGGAATGATAGATTATGGAATAGAATAGCGTATAAAAAAAAGATGCTGACACATATGGTCAATTGATTTTTCACAAAGGGTCCAGGCACTTCAATAACAAAAGGAGCCTTCAAAAAATTGCTTGAATACCTGGATATCCATAGACTTCTAATTATACGACACACCAACCACGATATTTGAAATGGGTCGAAAATTTAAATGTAAACCCTATAAAATATCAAAATCTGAATAAAGGTAAAATTGAACCTTATCAAAATTTCAAGGTTTTTTTCTTACAGCCACCAATAAGGAAATAATAAAGTGTTTCATAGAATGAGAAAAAATATTTGTAAATTTTATCTGAAATTTGTATCCAAAACATATATGCGAAACTTGTAATGCAATATTAAGACAAATCACTTTTTCAAAAAATAGGTAAAATATCTCAAAGACACCTCATAAAGAGAAAGTATAAGAAGAGACAGTAAAGTTGTTTTTAAAATGCTCAATATCATTGGACAATCCCCATGATATAGGATGGCTAAATTTAGAAAGACTGACAAAACAAGTGTTTGTGAAGATGTGGGGTAACTGGAATTCTTTTATACTACTGGCTGGATATCAAGTTATCAGTTCCTTGGAAAAGTTAAACATAGAACTGTATGACCCATCCATTCCACTTCTAGGTATTCATCCAAGAAAACTGAAAACATGTTATATACGTAAAGGCCTGCAGAAATGTACACAGTATCTTTATTTATTATGGGCTAACCTTGGAAACAACCCAAATGTCTATCAATAGATGAATGTATAAACACAATTTGGCAAACCCATATAAGGGAATCCTATTCAGCAATAAAAAGGAATGAAGTACATCTAATAACATAGAGAACATAGATACATCTTTAAGTAAATGTGCTGAGTAAGAGAAGCCAGACCCAAAAGAGCACATTCTGTATGATTTCACTTTAAAAAAAAAGACAATGAATTTATATTAACAAAAGGTAGATCAGCACTATTGAGTCAGGATGAAAGGAGGAAAGGGCCACAACTGGAGTGAATAGAGTATTTTGAGGGGATGGAAATATTCTGTATTATGACTTTAGTGTTGATCTCATGGGTATACATGACTCAAAGTTATGAATTACAGATTTTAAATAGGTGCAGTTAATTGGTCCTCAATGAAGTTTATGAGGAAAAAACCAATATAAATATTAATAGTTAAAGAAAAATAATCCAAGAAATAGAAGACAAATCTGTAAGAATAGATTAACTGAAACAGTGGAAATGGTCTCATTTCCCAGGATATGTTTATTCAGAGAAAGCCTGCTGATCCCCCTGGAAAGGGGTACATAACGAATTAGATGGAAACTGAGCCATATGTGTGCTGCAATCCACAGCATCCTCCACCTTTCCCAGTATGAATCTTTCTACCATTCCTATAGGAGCCATCCAAGGATTCAGCATTCTCTTCAAGGAACTTGCTCCCAATTCAGCAAATGAGTTTGTTTCTTAACTCACTCAGAAAATTAAGACCATCATGTATGAACCTCCTTTAAAATTCTTCAAATAGAATAAAAAGGTCTCCATTATCTGGGCTGGCTTACCTCTCTGGCATTATTTCTTTTGAGTCTCACACTCAAGCCTCCTATTACTGTTCTCTCAACAACAGTATCTCCATGCCTCAATTACCCTCTTCTCTTGCCTTCCTCTCATTATCTCTGGTTAATAACTGCACGTATTTCAAAACTCCATTTCAGAAGTTTTTCTATGCAGTCTTTCTAACATCTGAGCTAGAATTAATCACTCCTTATAAGGCGAATCCATTGCAATATAGACAGTTTCTATCACTGCAACCTATATTCAATCGTACTATTCTCTCTCTTTTTTTTTTTTTCCTGATGTATCATGAGAGCACAGGACAGACTATTTCATGCTTATCCTGTAACTTGAACAGTGCCTGGTATATTTTAAGAGTTCAATATATATTTTTAAAAGAAATTAATGACTTCGGTAATTTGAAGTTTACCAAAAAAAAAGTTTATGATCTAATTTAAATCTCACAAAACCATTTCAGCTCTTCTCAGTCACCTGAGAATCCAGGGACCTGAACCCAAGCCAGATTCCAGAAGACCTAGGTACATAATGAGGTGGATTAGTCCATGGGCCATTGAGTGTGGCAGAGAGTGCTGGGGAGTGTCATGAAATAGGCACGACTGCCTACTGACCTGTGAGCTGGGCCCACGCACTCAGAGGTTCCTCATGTCCTCCCCTGTCCTTGGAATGTGAATTCCACTTGCCTTTCTTACTCAGAGGCCGCTTCAAAGACACAGCCTCGAGATAGTGATGTGATATTGAGAACACATGCATAGTAAACATGACTGAATCCAGTTAAGGCTTCTTTATAAATTTTTAAGATTTGGCAAGTGAGGTATCCATTCCTCTTACTGCTGCCCAAGACAAGCCTAATATGTAAGTTTCCTTTGTTTATTATAACTTCTACTTAACAATCTTGAGTGGCCTGTCTTTTCCTTTGGTCTCTCCCTGCCCATATGGGGGCCAGTGACACTTGGGAGGCTCTGGAGGAGGTTACAGACCATCAGAGAGTCTATGAGAGCATGCAGGAACAGACATGCCATCATGAACCAGGCAGAGTATCCATATGTAACATAACTAGTAGAACAGAGACACTAGAACAATGGCAGTGAATTCAGAAGAGAAACTTACAAGCCAGACCTAAGCTGGTACTTTATGCCCCATGTACCTCTGACAGAACAAAGTGGCCTTGAAAACAGGTGGTATTTTCCTGTTTATAAACAGTTTATGATTTTCCTCCTACTAATTAATAATGCCTTGGTTCAAGGAAAGAGACTTGTATACACCTTCTATTGTAAACAAAAGGAAAAACAAAGCAATACAGATCCAGGAGAGCACTATTTTATATAACTAAAGGGATAAGAACATTTCAAATACGATTGAACAAGTTTCAAGTGCTATAAAGAAGACAAAGAATATGTCACTGAGTTACAATTTCAACAGTGACAAATGATAGGAAATCTATTTCTTACATCCATTGGTAAGTATGATACTTCCCCAGGTGCACACATCCATAACCCAAGTCAAAAATGTACTTTTATCCCTAACTGATACATAAAGCTAAAGGACCTTTGCAAACAAGCATCCTTCTTTCTCAAGATCCCATTAACATTTTTTACATTCCCTGTACACCTGGACTCACATTTCCACTCCCAGAGGTTTTTCTCTCAGCAACACTGCTTCCAGTGGCTTTATAGGTTATTACTGTGGTGATTCCTTTGGTTAAAGTATGTTGGCCTCATGAGATCCCTAGCTACAGAATTTGGGCCTTTTCCAGGCAAATAAATTTTGCCTGTGAGAATTGTGAACGACCTCATACAATTTACTTCTCTTGCTGGAAGATAAATACTGAGTTTTCAGGACTCTCTACTGATTCTTCTTGGATTCTTGAAATCTTGTTATGTCTAGGATACTACCATACCACACTGAAGGTATTAGAAGGCCATGGTATACCTTCAAAGAGTGGCATGTTCTTTGCTTTAGGTGATTATTTCCTGGTGATTGGGGGAGGGAGATACATAAAAATATTAACAGATTTCACATTTATATCAGATGACTATGTCAGATCCTTTAGATCTTATGGAACAAAGACACTCAAATGGAGAGTTAGAGTGCCATCTTTTACTCTTTGTCTTGGATAAAAATACCAGATATAACCTAGTATCGGGAATTCTGGTGGTACCTTGGCAACTCTAGAAGCAATCTGGCCTGTACTTTCAACCACTACATTGATCCAACTACTTTCTGATTATAAGTCATTTTTCATGATTAAATCATATTAAGCTGTTGATATTTTACTGTATTACACACATAAAAGCAGATATTTCATATATTTTGGCAGAACACCACTGCTACCACTAACAGCTTTCTGCTTTCTCCTAGTTGCTTCGTGATTTCTCCTTGCTTATTATTCCAATTGTCGTCCAACTTCTCATTTGTTATAGCTTTTGCTTATTGATTTCTCTGTGTCTTGTAGCTCATGGGACAGTAAACCATTTGTCCCTATTTGTTAATTAATGACATATCTTGCAATAGATGGTTTGGTTGACATAACTGATCACTACTTGAGGCCGAGCACAGTCTTTGGGTAGAGTTCTCATAGCAGGCCATTCCATAGTCCTTATCCAGCCTATAGGCGAATTGCCTCTGGGGCTGGTGCCATTCCTGTTTACTAGTACAAAATTTGATTACTTATGAGGCATAAGCAGGTATGAAGGGGAGCATTGAAAATAGTAGGCATTAGATATGGTTACTCTTTTTTTAAACTCTTTTTATAGTTGGAGAAAAATATATACTCATTTCTTAAGGACTCAAACCACATTTCTCCAGAGGCAGTCATATTACTTTGATTCCCTTTTTTCCCTTCTCTATGAATCAATGGGGCATGCATCCAAATGACCCCATTAAAAACACATGAAATAAAGAATGCTTGACAATCTACTAGGCCATAGACTCAGTTATGGTTTATCTCTTCACAAACATAATGTATTTTAAAGATGACTTATACACTTCCCTCTCATTTTCTTCGTTCCAAAATGGGGTTTCTCTATATTTAAGTTTTATCCCAATCAGTCCTCAGATATTCCAGATTAATAATACATATTTAAATAATCTTTGAAAACTTTATCCAGACTGAAGCAGTTTAGAATGGCCCTCAGCTTTTCTTTGCTTTAACACAAACAATAGGACAAGCTGTCTCCAACTGAACCATGTCTAAGTAAGTCTGGATCTCTCCCCTCATTGTTACTGCTTGGCAGGCTGAAGGCCCCAAGGTCAGGTCATGGCTCCGTCTTTCCAGAGTATGATGGAGCCTGAAGTCCGGCTTCTCCTTCACTCCCTTCCAGACTGTTTAGTTGTTTTTTCTTCCTCAATGTGGCCAGATGGACTTTTTTATATCCTGTACTCAGCATTGTTTGGATTCGGTTTTTCAAGATGAATCCAAGTTTAACCTCTCAATGTTACAGAATGTTTCCAAAGAAAAATTTTTCCAACCACTTTTGTGCATTTAAAATGTCTAAATAATTGTATTAAAAAATAATTGCTTCATCCTTGCTTCATATCTGTATCTATTGGACATGAACATAGCACACACAGAGGCAAAATTCTCCAAGGAATTAAACTCATGCTTAGTTATAATTAAAGAAAAAGTCAATTAGAAGAATATATTTTATGTAAAAACACCCAGAGGCAATTGGGGGAAAACATCAAAGAACTATTTTCTCATGATTTACTTTTCTCAATTACGGTACAAAATCTTGGTACTCTTTTATTCAATTATAAGCAAAGAGTGAATAGGTTTCATCCTTTCTCTGCCTCATATCTGGATGTGGGCATCTGATCTGTGTGATACGCTACATCTGTAAAGTAGTTGACTAGGATTGTCCCACAGGTTTAACAGACCACAAGCCATATGCAATTTCAAATGTTAACTGCAGGTTGACCCTGTTTTGTTCCACTGTTTACATGCCTAACAGTTAGAATTTGAGACTCATTCTATAGGTGAAAAACATTAAAATCTTAAGTGACTATTAAGGGTATTAGGGTAAAGAAAGGGCACCACTGAGTCTGGAATACAGAATTTGTGGCTCTCTAATTTTGTTTTACATGGAACTTCATCAACATGGACCTTGGATGGGACCTATGGACTGCATTTGTTTAGAGTCTACGAGAGGTGAAAATTTCCTTCTTTCATGCCCAAACAACTAGATTTGAACAAATCTCAAATTACCTCTAAAAGGAAAGCATTGTGGTTTTTTTTTTGTTTTGTTTTTTTTTTAGCATCCTGAAGGTATCTGTTAAATTTTGAGTGCCCTTATCCTACTCTTTTGAAATCTGATCTGAAGGAAAGCATCAACTTTGGTTATTTTGGTTACTTATGTTTATTATTTAAACTTAGCCTGTTGATAGTTCTAGGGAGATTTGGATTTTAGATTTTATTTCCAATGGTGGATTGAAAGACATTATTCCTTAATAAAATAATTTAGTAAATCAGAAACTAGGTAGTAGAAGTATCTGAAGACAGAGGACTTCCTGCCAAAACACTAAGCCTGCTAGGATATATGCTCTCCAGAATGGCAGAACCCCTTCAGTTTTGGATTGACACACATTCATTAAAAATTAATGTTCCCATCTGGTCTGACTCATTTGATGAGAACACAAAGTTCCTCTAGAAGTACAAATAGACAGGGGGAGGAGGATGGAAAATAAAGAGAGGCATGGGCCTAGAATTGTGCAAACTCCCTAGGTCTAAAGACCACAGACATTAATTTTGATGTATAACTAAAATATTCCGAGTAGAACATCAGTACTCCCACTTATGTGTGAAGACATTTATTGCCCTGGATTTCCCCAAAGATCAATAGAATTTTTTGTCTTTAACAGCTTTCTTTTAATCAATTTTCAAAACTAGCTTCTGTTCCAAGATCCAGTGTTAAATTATTAAGAGATGGAAATAAAGGTGTTCTGTGTTCATTCTAATTCACTTTTACAAAAGAAGTGGTGGAATTCATAAATAACGTAATTAAAATGTAAATTCCTTCAGCAGGATTCTTGAAACAAGTAGCTCTGAACTTCCTTCATTCTCTAAGCCGTCTGTGGGTTGCATGTTACAGACTATAGTCAGAAAAGGGAGAAAGTAATGAAGAAAGAAAGAAAAAGAAAAAGATATATATATATAAGTTCCCAATCACCACAGTAGACTTGAAATCACCAAAGTTCCCAATCACCACAGTAGACTTGAAATACTGTAAATCAAGTTTATTTATTATTCTCTTTTTGACAAGGAAAAGATTATCTCAATTTTTATGTCAGGCAATCAAAATTCTCTTTCATTTCTCAAGTTCTTAAATTACTTTCTATTCCCATTTTAATCTCTTTGGCCTTTATAAAATACAGTTGTCTTGGCAGAATATAAAATTATTTTTTGTTTTTTTATGTGCTTAATTCAGGAATCACATTTTCAAAAACATATAAAATATAATCCATTAAATTGAGACTCTATGCATAAATTCAACCTTACATATAAAATTACCTTGATTATTCTTATGAACAATCTCAAATTGGCTTGTAAAGTGAGATTTCCATTGAGTCAATGTTTCTAATTCTCTCTGTCAGCATATTTCAAGGGAAAAAGTTCATGAATGATAAGCCAAAGAGAATTGCCAATTCTGACAATGTATTTTTCTTCTTTCATAGAAGAACTAAGAAAGGAATTGTATACTTGTATGAGTTATTTTTTTGAAACCTGATAATATCTTTCTCTGAGAAAGACCACATGGAGCAACCACAAAGATATATGTGAAAGGAAGTGAGCATGTGTTACCAAGAAAAAAAAATGTAGACAATATAGACAAATTATTTTTTAAATGTAATTTTATCTAAGCACAAAAAAGAAATTTTTTACCCTGTTCTGAATTTGAAAAATAGATTTAAACTTGGTTTGAATTAGTACTGATTCTTGGGAGCTGGGATAGTAAGTTCAAGGTTTCTAATAATCTCTCACTCTGAGGATCAAGAATTTTATCATAAGAAATCAAAGCCAAGTTATAATCTATAAAGAAAATATTCTTATTTAGTTTTGGCTCCAGATTTTCTTCACTAAAGAGAGCCAACATTTCCTTCCAAGGGACTTCTTGTATACAACAGGCCTAATGTTTTATAACATAGCTACATGTCTATATGTACAGTTTAAAATCCATGAAAATGACTGTTGCTTTTAAGTCAGGGTCCCTGAAATGGACTCTAGGAAAGAATGTGATTACAGATGTTTGGCTGGCTGTTTAGTCAGGGTCTTCTAGGGGTAATACTTTAATTGGATAACACCAACTATGGTCTAGTCTTCCACTTAAGACATTTAGAAACTAAATTCAGTAAGTACATTTTGAGATAATTAGTCTCTCTTGGACTGGTTCATGTGAATCCAATTCATAAGAGACTTAGGAGTTATATTTAGTCTCCTTCTCTGTGCTCTAGGCATTCTGGACTTTGTCCTGCCAAATATAATCCCACCTCACAACTGTTAAACTATATTCTCTCTGTGTCTGAAGTTCTCAATCTTCATATCTCTGTTTCATTTGGTCTCAGCTGAAAAATCACTGTCTCAGAGAAGTTCCATCTGACTGTCCTATCCATCTGACTACCCTATCCACCATAACCTCTCTCTGGATTCTTTGTTCTTCTAACTTACTTTACTTTTCCACATAGCACTTAGTGGTACCAGAAATATTATTACTTATTTAAATTTTCTACCAAATTCTCCTCTCTTCCCATTAGGATATCTGCCTCATAAAGACACTTTTGCCTTTTCTCACTGCTGCCCCAACACTAAGAAAAACAGAAAGCTAGCACTCAATATATTTATAGGCATGAAGAGGAACGAGGCATAACATTTGATTTTTTCCCATTTCAGTCCATGAAAACAACACAGTAACTAAGATAGCAAAACATAAGCCCACACACAGAAAATGTAAGTTTAAAAGTGATCCCACCACAACTTCAAAATATGAGTAGTCATTGCTGGCACAAAGCCTGTGTGATATGAGCAGCTATAGAAGGAACCAAGGGAAGGCAAAGACCTGAAAGCTGGAGAACCCAGAAACTGCCAAAAGATACCTGTTCCTTGTTTATTGACTCTGCGTGCAAAGTCCAGTAAGCAAATAGAACCCAAAATTGGGAGAGGACACTGCAGGCTATGATGTAAGGATACAAGGAGACCTCTGAAAAGCTAGATTGTTCTGAGCTAAAAGAACATTAGAAAACAATCAAAGAATTTATAATGGTTACATTTATGCGTTAATCTGACCAGGCCATGAAGTGTCCAGATACTTGGTCAAATATTATTCTGAGTGTTTCTGTGAGGGTGTTTTTGGATGAGATTAACATTTAAATCAGTAGACTGAATAAAGCACATTGCCCTCCCCAAGGTGAGTGGGCCTCATCCAAATATTTGACCACCTGAGAAAGAGAATATTCCTCCTGCCTGACTGCCTTCAAACTGGGACATCACGTTTTTCTTTGAACTGAAGCAGTGGCTCTTCCTGGATCTCCAGTTTATCAGCTGCAGACTGGGAACTACACTATCAGTTCTCCTGGGTTTCCAGTTTGCACTTCACTCTGAAGATCTTGGGACTTGTCAGCCTCCATAATAATGTAAGCCAATTCCTTACAATGTCTCTCTTTAGCTAGATGATAGATGATAGGTGACACAATCTCCTATTAGTTCTGTTTTTCTGGAGAATCTTCACAAATGTAATCCTCTTTAAAACAGAGTCTAACTGAAAAATAAAATATAATTGAGCCAGAAGACATTCTAGAGACAAGAGAAAGAGACGCTCCATAGGGAATTGTTGTAAGAGAGGAAATTATAAAGATAGGTTCAAAGAGACAAGTGTAACAACTGAAAAACAAACCCTAGAACTTACAAAAGATATTACGGTCTATTACTTTTTTTAAAAAAGTTTTTAATGTTTATTTATTTATTTTTGCATTACGCTATGGTATCTTTTTTTAATATAATTTATTGTCAACTTGGCTAACATACAGTGTATACAGCATGCTCTTGGTTTGGAAGGAGGATTCCCATGATTCATCACTTACATACAACACCCAGTGCTCATCCCAACAAGTGCCCTCCCCAATGCCCATCACCCACTTTCCCCTCTCCTCTACCCCCATCAACCCTCAGTTTGTTCTCTCTTCATTTAAGAGTCTCTTAGAGTTTGCCTCCTCCCTCTCTGTTTGTACCTATTTACTCCCCTTCCCTTCCCCCATGGTCCTGTGTTAAATTTCTCCAGTTTGACATATGAGTGAAAACATATGATATCTATCTCTCTGACTGACTTATTTCACTTAGCATAAGACCTTCCAGTTCAATCCACGGTACTACAAATGGCAGTATTTCATTCTTTCTCATTGCCAAGTAGTATTCTATTGTATATATAAGTCACATCTTTTTTTTTTTTTTTTTTTTGAGACAGAGACAGAGCACAAGCAGGCGGAGGGGTGGAGAGAGATGGAGACACAGAATCTGAAACAGGTTCTAGGCTCTGAGCTAGCTGTCAGCACAGAGCCCTATGCAAGGCTCAAACCCACAAACTGTGAGATTTTAACCTGAGCCAAAGTTGGACACTTAACCAACTGAGCCACCCAGGTGCCCCAAGCCACATCTTCTTTATCCATTCATCAGTTGGACATTTAGGCTCTTTCCATAATTTGGCTATTGTTGAAAGTGCTGCTATGAACATGGAAAACCTGAAAGACTCCACCAAAAAGTTGCTAGAACTGAGACATGAATTCAGAAAAGTCGCAGGGTACAAAATCAATGTAAAGAAATCAGTTGAATTTCTATACACCAATAATAAAGCAACAGAAAGAGAAATCAAGAAATCAATCCCATTCACAATTGCACCAAGAACCAAAAAATACCTAACCAAAGATGCAAAACATCTGTATGCTGAAAACTATGGAAAACTTATGAAGGAAACTGAAGAAGACACAAAGAAATGAAAAAACATTCCATGCTCATGGATTGGAAGAACGAATCTTGTTAAAATGTCAATACTACCCAAAGTAATCTACACATTCAATGCAAACCCAATCAAAATTGCACCAGCATTCTCCCCAAAGCTAAAACAATGGTAAAATGTACATGGAACCACAAAAGACCCCAAATAGCCAAAGTAATGTTAAAAATAGAAAACCAAAGCAGGAGGCCTCACAATCCAAGACTTTAGCCTCTACTACAAAGCTGTAATCATCAAGACAGTATGGTACTGGCACAAAAACGGACACATAGACCAATAGAATAGAATAGAGAACCCAGAATTAGACTCACAAATGTATGGCCAATTAGTCTTTGACAAAGCAGGAAAGAGTATCAGTGGAAAAAAGACAGTCTCTTTAGCAAATGGTGCTGGGAGAACTGGCCAGCAACATGTGGAGGAATGAAACTAGACCACTTTCTTACACCATACACAAAAGACCTAAATGTGCAACAGGAAACCATCAAAACCTTAGAGGAGAAAACCAGCACCAACTTTTTTGACTTCAGCTGCAGCAATGTCTTGCTAGACACATCTCCAAAGGCAAGGGAATTAAAGGTGAAAATGAACTATTGGGACCTCATCAAGATTAAAAAAAACAAAAAACAAAAAACAAAAACCCTTCTGCATTGCAAAGGAAACAATCCACAAAACTAAAAGGCAACTGACAGAATGGGAAGAGATATTTGCGAATGACATATTGGATAAACAGTTAGTATCCAAAATCTATAAAGAACTTACCAAACTCCACACCAGAAAAATAAATAATCCAGTGAAGAAATGGCCAAAAGACACAAATAGACATTTTTCCTAAGAAGAAATCCAGATGACAACAGACACATGAAAAGATGCTCAACATCACTCATCATCAGAAAATATAAATCAAAACCACACTGAGATATACCACCTCACACCAGTCAAAGTGGCTAAAATAAACACCTCAGCAAACAACAGATGCAGGCGAGGATGTGGAGAAACGGGAACCCTCTTACATTGTTGGTGGGAATGCAAACTGGTGCAGCCACTCTGGAAAATAGCATGGAGGTTCCTAAAAAAATAAAAAATAGAACTACCCTATGACCCAGCAATAGCACTACCAGGAATTTATCTAAAGAATACAGGAGTGTTGATTCATAGGAGTACATGTACCCCAATGTTTATAATGTTTATTTATTTTTGAGAGGGAGAGAAAGAAAGAGAAAGACAGAGTGTGAGCAGGGGAAAGGCAGAGAGAGAAAGACACAGAATCTGAAACAGACTCCAGGCTCTGAGCTATCAGCACAGAGCCAGTACGGGGCTCAAACTCATGAACTTCAAGATCATGACCTGAGCTGAAGTCAGACACTTAACCGACTGAGCCATCTAGGTGCCCCTATTATCTTTCTTTAAGATCATACGAAAATGCATCTTAAATATAAGCAACACAATATTATAATGTATCATATATGAAGCTATTATAATAAAAAGTGCTATTATAATTTAAAAAAACTGTCTCTACAGAAAAGGAAGAGAGTCAGAAAGATATGCCCACCAAAAAGAAATACAAGAAAAACTAAAAGATAATTAAGAGAGGCTAAAATAAATTAAGATGGTTATACAAGAGATGAAATAAAAGCATAAATTAGAAACAGACAAATTTAGGAATGAGACAAGTATAAGTAGATTTGAAAAAGGAGTTCACAGATCTATTCTGTGAGGGGCACCTGGGTGGCTCAGTGGGTAAAGTGTTTGACTTTGGCTCAGGTTATGATCTCTTGGTTTGTAGGTTTGAGCTCTGTGCTGACATGTCGCTCAGAGCCTGGAGCCTGTTTCATATTCTGTGTCTCCCTTTCTCTACCTTCCCCCCTCTTCTTTCTTTCTCTCTCTCCCAAAAATAAACATTAAAAAATATTTTTAAAAAACAAATATTCTCACAAAATAGCAATTCCCAAAGAGAAAATTTAATGTTAAGAACAAATACAAAAGTTTATATTTAAAAAAACAAATGACCTGAAATGGACAAATTCCTTGATATGCCAAGTTCAAAAGCAAAGGAGAAATAGATGTCAATGGCTTTCTACCTATTAAAGGCATTGAACTTGTGGTTAAAAACCTTCTTACAAAGAACACTTATTGAATTGTAGCAAACATAGCTTTGCGCAGTGGCAGTATCGTAGCCAATGAGGTTTATCCAAGGCACGATTATTGCTAATTGAATTGTAGCAAACGTTTAAGTAATAAATATCACCAATTCCATAGGAAATCTTGCAAAAATTTCAAAAGGAAATTTTTGAGTACTTCTGAGTACTTCTCAACTTATTCATTGAGGTCAGGATTACTCTGAAGCCAAAACCATACAAAGACATTACAAGAAAAGAAAACTAAAGCTCAACATTCTTCATGAACAAAGACACAAAAATTCTAAACAAAATGTTAGCCAAACTGAATCCAACAATACATGAAAAGGAGAGATGTTTATTCCAGGCATGTAAAGTGTTTTAATACTTGAAAATCAATCAGTGTAACTCACCATATTAACAAATTAAGAAAGGAAACCATATAAAAATCTCAGTAGATTCAGAAGAAGCATTTGACAAACCTAACATACATTCTTTTTAAAATTCTCAGTGAAACTATGGATAAAAGGGAATTGTCCTCAACCTGATAAACCTGATAAAGTATATATAAAAAACCTAGTTGTACTTAATGATGAGAAAATGAATACTGTTTCCTCCTAAGATCAAGAAAGGCTAGGGTATCTGCTGTGACCTTTTATCTATGAACATGGTCCAAGAAGTTAAAGAGAGAGAGAGAGAAGTAAGACAGGTCTCTATTAGAAAAAGATGTAAATTGCTTATATTCACAGAGAATACGGTCGTCTGTGTAGGACATCTGATAAGATCTACTAAGAAAAGCCACTAGAACTGCTCAGAAAGTTTACCTGGATTGTAAAGCTAAGTATACGCATAGGTATATGTACACGCATACACACATACACACACACACAGACACAAATATCAAGTATATTTTTATATAACAACTAACAACCAGGAATTAAAATATTCAACAGTGTCATTTTTAATTGCTTCAAAATATGAATTACTTAGGAATAACACTGGCAAAAGTACAGGACATTTGCATTGAAAACTATAAAACACTGAGAAAAAATAAAGAGCTAAAAAATGGAGATAGATACTCATATTTATGAGTTGGAAAGCTCAACATTGTTAAAATGCCAATTTTTTTCTTTTTTTTTTAATTTTTTTTTCTAGGAGAGAGAGAGAGAGACAGCATGAGCAGGGGAGGGTCAGAAAGAGAGGGAGTCACAGACTGAAACAGGCTCCAGGCTCTGAGCTGGCAGTCAGCACAGAACCTGACGCGGGGCTCGAACCCACGAACCGCGAGATCATGACCTAAGCGAACGTCGGACGCTTAACCGACTAAGCCAACTTTTTTCTTAAATTGGTCTATAGATTCAACACCATTGTTATAAAATTTAAATAGACTTTCTTATAGAAATTGAACACTGTCTAAAATTCATTTGGAAATGCAAAGGGACTAGAATAGCTAAAATAACTTTGAAAAAGAACAAAACTGTAAGGTTAATGCATTGGCATAAATAGATCAACAGAATAAAGGACATAGAAAGTATCATGAGATAATGGACAACTGACTTTTGACAATGGTGCAAAATTCCTTGGAGAAAGTATAGCATTTTCAACAAATGATGCTGGAAAAACTGGAAATCCACATGCAGAAAAAGAAACTTTGGCACCTACTTTGCACCATATACAAAAACGTAATCAAATAATCATAGATCTAAATATAAAACTAAAAACACTAAGGTGCCTGACAGTCATTTAAGCATCTGACTTTGGCTTAGGTCAGGATCTCTTGGTTCGTGGGTTCGAACCCCACATTGGGCTTTGCAGTGACAACAGAGCCTGCTTCAGATTCTCTCTTCCTCACTCTCTGCTCCTCCCCTGCTCGTGCTCACTCTCTGTCTCTCTCTCATGAATAAATAAACATTAAAAATGTTTTTAAACTAAAAATATAAAAGTTCTAGGAAAAACACAGAAGATTAAGTCTTTATATTCCTGAGTTAGACAAAATGCCTTAAATATTACAGTAAAAATACAATACATAAAAGAATTTCATCAGGCAACTTCATCAACATATTAAAAAATGTTCCTAATTAAGTTACACTGTCACAAAAATGAAAATATGAATCACAGAATTCAAGAACAATTTTGTGAAGCATGTATCTGATAAAGGATATGCATCCAGAATATATAGAGAACTCTCTAACTATGTAAAGAAAAAAAAAAAACAACCCAATCAAAAATAGTACATACAAATATGCAGTGATCATTGAAGGAAGCAAAGCAATGGTGATACTGATTTCCATACATTATTTCTAAAAATCATTTTGAAAAATGAAATTAGTAGGCTGAGAATAACTGTGAATGAAAGTAAGCACTTAAAAGGAGACTTCCAATTATCACTACCAGAATGACAAAGGACAACCACCAATTCTTTGAAGAGAGAGAACTGTCATGTAATATGCAAATTCCAGTTTATAGTAATTAAATATCGACGAATATATTTATAAGTAAATTATTCACAGAAGTAAAATGTATTAATTTATCACCCCATAGTTTAGGTTGATTTCTTTAAACTCTTTTGTCATATTCGTAAATCTTGGCTTCAATAAATGCTCCAGGCATATCCTGAGAACAGATACTTCACATTCATCTATGTTTAGACTTTTATGTCATTTCAAATCAATTCCAAACATCTGATATCAACCTTTTAGGGCTCACCTTGCTTTTCCAATACTTCGTGACATTCTATCTCCATTCTCTCTTTTCCAGTTTCTTACTACCAGTCACTCTGCGCCGTCTGAATTTGTGTCACATTTGTCACATTTGTACTTATTTTTCTAATTTAAATGCAGAACTCACTTCCAGGAACCGTGCTTTAAATTTGCTCTCCAACATATGCACCGTACTTGTAAAAAAAGGACTTCTAGTGCCTAGCCTCTGTCGTGTGAGAGTCTGTACCTTGCCAAGTCACCATAGCAAGAGATTGTGGAGGAAATGCAATAAATACTTTACAATTGTGATGGTGGGCTGTAATGTGAAAAAGCCTCAGCGCTCTCATTTCTAGAATATTTATTTATTTTAGTGTTTATTTTTGAGAGAAAAAGAGCATGAGTGCAGAAGGGGCAGAGAGAGAGGGGGACAGAGGTTCTGAGGCAGGCTCCATTCTGACAGCTGAGAGCCCAATGCCACGCTTGCTTTCAACGTGAGATCATGACCTGAGCCGAGTTGGTTGCTCAACTGATTGAGCATTCCAGGCGCCTCTAGAATATTAGGTGCATGTGCTACACCTCATGAATGTATCTTATCATTTGAAAAAGACAGTTCTTCCTTAAAGATCATCTGTTGCAGAATGCACTTGTCCTTTTAACCTCATTCGAAGAAGTGAATGAATCCTACAAGATTCTCTCTGATCTCGATGGCTGGTGAAAAGTACTGACAGCACTTAAGGTCTCTATTATAAAGACCAAAGAATGCACGAGAGTCTACACCTCTTATAACACTGCTTTAACTTTTACCTTTAAAAAGAGAACTCTAGATGCTGGCGAGGATGTGGAGAAACGGGCACCCTCCTGCACTGTTGGTGGGAATGTAAACTGGTACAGCCCCTCTGGAAAACAGTGTGGAGGTTCCTCAGGAAACTAACAATAGAACTACCCTATGACCCAGCAATAGCACTGCTAGGAATTTACCCAAGGGATACAGAAATGCTGAGGCATAGGGGCACATGTGCCCCAGTGTTCATAGCAGCAGTCTCCACAATAGCTAAAACATGGAAAGAGACTAAGTGTCCATCATCGGACGAATGGATCAAAAAGATGTGGTTTATCTATACCATGGAATACTACATGGCAATGAGAAACAATGAAATCTGGCCATGTGTAGCAACGTGGATGGACCTGGAGGGTGTTATGCTCAGCGAAATAAGTCAGGCAGAGAAGGACAATTATCATATGTTTGCACGTATAAGAGGATTAGGAGGAACTTAATGGAGGATTCTGTTGAAAGAGAGGGTGAAAGGAAGGAGAGGAATATTAATTGCCATTCCTTTCAGCTCTGCAGCATGTCACCCTCAGAACTTTAGCTTCAACATTAGCTGACAGGCATTAAAGCTCTTGGTTAGATTGTCTCTTAACTGTGACCATGTCTGTCTTTTCATGTATACCTGTCAGATTTTTCCATTATGTCTCAAAGTAAAGGCTTTATGAAAGGAAAAAAAAAAAGAAGAAGAAGAAGCGGGGAAATGGTGGGGGAAAGGGGTAGAGGCAAACCATGAGAGACTCTTGAATGCTGGGAACAAACTGAGGACTGATGGGTGTGGGGGGCAAGGGGGGAGGTGGGCATGGAGGGGGACACTTGTGGGGATGAGCACTGGGTGTTATATGGAAACCAACTTGACAATAAACTATTTGTAAAATAAATAAATAAATAAATAAATAAATAAATAAATAAATAAATAAAAATAAAAAGAGAACTGAAAAATCTTACACAGGAGTTTGTAGTTTATACTTCTCTAAGCTGATGTCTGCTTAATAAGGCCAACCCTGGCTCACTTCTTACCAAGTGGTCAGTGCCTCCTCTCTAATGGTGCTGACAATGTGGTGCTATGCAGCATAAAATTAAACACAAGGGGATTTCTGGTTCTTTTACTTGACTAAGAAAATGGTTTAAAAAATAACAGAATACTATGAACTTACTTAAAACTAGAAGGACCATATATCTCAGTTCTCCCAAGGAAATAACAGTTTTGATTTATTGTCCAGAATGATTTACTTCTAGTGTCTTTTTTCAGTGTCAGAAATATTCTTATGTGGGAGATAAATTATATGGTCCCACCGTCTGAAATCCATGACCTCCCAGAGATGAGTAGCATCCATTTCATCCTCAAACCAGATAAAAGAGGAATGTAACTATAGCCTGCAGCTCTTGGCAAAAGCAAGTGTGGGTTGCCAGCTACAAAAACATTGGGTTTTTCTCTTGATCTACTTATATAGTAAATAAATTTTTAAAAAATGTATCAAAACAATAACTGGACATGATATCAAGAAATTAAATTAAATTAATATTAAATATAAACACTTGCTCTTAACCAGAATAATCTTTCCTACATAAAAAGTGATAAAGAAGAGTGGCAAATAGAATATAGATAATAGTTTTAAAAATTTAAACACAAATAAAGCTGTGGAATATAGTTCAGAAAAAGAAATAGTACTAACAGTGGAATTAGAGGTTGACAAAATTCCTTTATAATTTTCTATAATTCTATTACATTAGTCATTGGGAAAACAATAGAAGAAAACTACAGAAAAAAATAGAATATAATCTATATAAAGTTATACGATAGTATAGAAGAACACCTTCCAGTCAGTTATAAGGTGATAACATCTTTTATTTTAACCACCATAAAATGATATCAATAAAATCAATAAAAATGGTATCATTTTTTCACAGTAATGCATAGTAAGTCACTACTTTTAAACTATTTTGAATTGCCTCAAAAATAAGGTGCTGAAGATATTTGCTACCTCATAAATCTAACACAGAAAATTCCTGAGATTCCACCATGGTTGAAATTGTGGTAAATATAAATTGAGAGAAGAAATATTTTAAAATGGAAAAAGAATCAAATGACATAATAAGCACTGAATTAAAAAAGAACGAACCAGGGACACCTGGGTGGCTCAGTTGGTTAAGAGTACCACTCTTGATTTTGGCTCAGGTCATGGTCTCACGGTTGGGGAGTTTGAGCCCTGCATGGGATTTAGTACTGACAGTGTGGAGCCTGCTTGCAATCCTCTCCCCCTGCCTCTCCCTTCCCTTCCCCCACTCTCTCTGTCTCTCTCTAAATAAATAAATAAACTGTTTAAAAAAGAATTTTAAAAAAGAAGAAAGAACTAGAAATCCATGTTATAACCATTGGAATTGGACTCTTATTTAAAATCAACTGTGATAGTTTAGGTCACTCAACTTCAGTGCCAAATTTGGCAAAATAAGTATCCTGTGAACTTGAAGTGGAAAAGAATTCAATTTGATACATAAAGTATAAATACCATAGGTTTTTTTCCAAATAGAAAATATTTTCATATACGAATAAAGTCATTTTAATGCATGAAGCTTACAGAACTTCTAAGTGCCTCATTTTCAAAAAGGTCCTGAAGAAACAAACATCAAGCATAAAATGTTAGTAATTGTTGCTATCTCTGTGGATAAAGCAGTTCAAGACTCGTTGAAAAGAATAAGGCGATAAGTGCAGTCAATGCATTTCTAGAAATTGTCAATGTTTCCACTATTCCAAAGATCACTTTGAACCTTAGGAGTTGAGTCCCATAAAAATAAATCAATAAATTGAATGGTCCTTTACCAAAACCAGTATACTGCACAACATCAAGCCCCTTTGCTGAAGGATTTCACCTTAATGTGTGAAATTAATCCTTGTTCTCGAGCAACCAGTTGGGTGCCTTAAAAGCCTACTTGTTTCCTTGAGTCGTGCCTTGCAACTCAGATGAGTTTAGTGTTTCAGAAGCAGACACTAGGGGAAGCGGTGAACCTGCCAATTCTGTAACAGATACCGGCGTGTCGTCATGTCTCACAAAGACCACCTTTGTGGACCGCATTCTTTTCCCATCAGGCTGTGCAGCGCTGACCTGCGGTGTGTTTTTAGTTTCCAAAGAATGCTGATCCTCTCTAAATGTTCTACTGAAAACTGAGTGTTGAAGCACAAATGAAAAGTGAAAAGTGCCATTTAGCACACAACATAATTATTTCATGGCTTACTGCAAGTTAGCAAAGGCACGTTTCAGCTTTTAAGAAGTGAAAGCCAGACCATGCTGTATCATAATATTTTGTCTGTTTTCTGGAAACAGCTTTAAATCCCCCTTTTCCTGGGTTGGTGGCTGCTGAGAAGGAAGGGAGAAGGGAATGATATTTTCATGTGGAATAGTTTTTTAAAGACTGAGTAATAAAACCTTGATTAAGTGAACAAACATTGAATTCAATATCTGCAATAGCCAGATCCTTTCAAAAGAAACTAGCTTAACCTCAGGAAATGGCATAAGCAATCATAGCTATTAAATTCACTTTGTACTCAAATTTAATCCAACCAAGTGCACCATTAAAGTCAATACCATGAATAGCCTATACAGTGTGGACATGTATACACATACTAATTTTTAATACCACATAGGTTTAATTTTATACACATTCTATATAGTGCATGCTAAATGGCAGAGAAGGTAAGTTTATGTGACTTCCAATTCTCACCAAGATTCCTTCAACAAATTAATCTTTATGATGGCATAAAAGATGTCATTTTTCTAGAAACACTCTTAGGATCTATAAACTAGTGTCCTTGGTCCTAATAATTGAGAATAACTTCCTTTTAAAAATTTTTTAATGTTTATTTATTTTTGAGAGAGAGAGACAGTGTGAGCAGGGGAAGGTCAGAGAGAGAGGGAGACACAGAATCTGAAGCAGGCTTGAGGCTCTGACCTGTTAGCACAGAGCCCAAGGCGGGGCTCGAACTCATCAACCTCAAGATCATGACCTGAGACGAAACTGGACGCTCAACCAACGGAGTCACCAGGCACCCCGAGGATAACTCCTGATTAGAGAAAAGGGAAAGGATTAAAAGGAATTACATCTTTTACCAGGAAAATTCTAAATGTTTACAGTAGGACCTCTTACAGGAAAGTATTTTCCCTTTGACTCAACCACACACCACTATATCACAAATAAATGTCGAGATAAGGTAATTTGCTTCTCTGCCCAGATATCAAGTAATAGAAATAAAAATAAACAGTTCCTTTCCTACTTCAGTGGATTCAATTTTTTTGATTTTCCAGAAAAACTATTAACAAATGATACTCTTGTGATTGCCTATTTTCCCACCTGTGTCTGTAACAGCTAAACTGGCACAGTATGTTTATTGACCTCAGTATAATTTAGTCTGCTGTCTAGAACCTTCTTGATAAATGTTATTTGAATGAACCAAGACTTTTGTGGATTTCAGAATAGCCTATTAGCTTTTATCAGTGTGAAATGTAGAGATCATAATATGATAGAGAGGGGAATGTTTGTAACATTTATTATAAATTCTCAACTCAGAATTTTGCCCTGCTCCCAGCACCAGCCATGTCTCAGTGCTGTTTTTTCTTTACAGTCAATCCCTGTAAATTGTTGAGAAGACTTTCACTGAGAAAGTGATAAAAAGCATCCCCAAATGTATTTATTCTGTAGTTCTTTACTAAGTGTCCACTACATACCAAGCACTGTGTCTGGCAATATGAATAAAGACTCAAAGGTGGTATTCGATACTATTTGACAAATTAGCTCTTGTTTATTATAACACCATGAAATTATTTAAGGAACAATTATTTATTGATTTTTCTACCATATGTCAGACACCAATTCTCACAATAACTATGAATTAAGTGCTATTATCATTTCCCATTTCAGATGAGGATACTCATGCACAGAGAAATTAAGATATTTGCCCAAAGTCATAGATAGTTCTTCTATAGACAAGATTTGGACTATGGTAGCCTGGCTCTTAAGAAGGGCTCTTAACCACTAAATTATGCAGCAAAAAGCTTGCTGGGTATGATGAGAAAGGAAAGCCTTGCAATATTATGTGATTTCTGTTAGGAGTATATTTTTAGACTGTAATATAGCTCTTTCTGTGGCTTAGCCAAAAGTTTTATGTAAAATAATCACATATTTGCTAAACCACTCCAAAGAAATATATCCATTTGATAAAGACTTTTTCTCTGAATTATCAGTTGCACATTATTCATTTACAGACCTCCAACAAATCGTACCACTCACACAAACACAGTAATTAGTTTTAATTTCCCTTTGTCCACCTAAAATAAAAGTGGAGTAATTGATATCTTGGTACTGAGAATTTCAATCTACCTAAAAGCCAGTTCAGCACTTTACTTGAAAGGGCATTTGATAATTGTCAAGAATCTTAAAATTCTGATGACCTATGCCTGAAAAGGTTGTTTTATGAATTGAATTTCCTGTAACATGTTTTACAAATAAACTCTGGGTCTTAGATTTTGATGATGCTTATTTCTGTTTGGCCTTAGTCTTCTTCCCCTAAGAAGAAGATTTTAAGATTATAAATACAAAGAGCTCCACAGCTCTTTTTACTGTAAGTGAAATGACATCTGGTTAAGTGGATTCAATGTTTTAAGAAATGCCTCTCAGTCATAGACTTTCTTTTATGCCCTAACTTGGGCTTTGTTCTCCATCAAAATGCTTCATTGTTCTACACTCTGTTGCCCTCCGTCTTTTCATATGTATTTTGAAGTCTTTCTCCTTCCACTGTAAATATTTAAAATGTGTTTTTAATGGTCCTTGCTTTGGTTTATCAAATATGTATGAAGGATCTATTATGTGCTGGTACTGTTTATGAGCTGGAAATATGAAGGTGAATTACATTTGGCATTATTTTTAGATTGTTTACATTGCATACTAATGTTCAATTTATACCAAGGAAAGCGTGTGTAGTATATATGTCTAAACTATAACATTCACAACAAAAGGAAAACCTCAGAACTTAGCATCCAGCCCAAGAACCAGGATACCATGAGAATTACAAAAATCTACAGGTTCACTCCCCATTCCAATCCCTCTACTTCCTCTCAAGAGGAACTTGAACTACCTGAACTTGTCTTTTTCATTCCCTTTCTTTTCTCCTGACTGTTACCACTTTTTCTCCTCCCTTTTCTTTAAGAGTTTTAATATGGGTGCATATGTTTACTTTCACTGTTCTATACTATTTTATTCTTTAAAAAGATACAATTTTATTTATCCATCTACAATTGAGGAAACTGGTTTATTTTTAAATTTTGCTATTATGAACAATAATGCAAAAGGCATTCTTGTATATGTTCTTTAATGCATGCCCTAGAATCTCTTATACACACTTTGTAGTGAAATTGCTAGGGATGATAATAGGAAGATCCACATTTTCATGGATACCAATTAATACCAAACTAAACTCCCATTAGAATTGCATAAGAGTCTCCATTGATCCTATATTGGAAATTACCATGCTTCTTAAGTTTTGTCCTACTAGTCTGTGCTAAATAATGTTACAATGTTAAAACATGATCCTTAATGAAATTTAATATATTTAGTATGTGTCTGGATCATTTCTATCAACTCTTCTATGAAATACTGCTTCATATAATTTGTTCCCTTTTAAAAATGTTTCCTTTTTTTTTTAAATTTTTTTTTAATGTTTTATTTATTTCTAAGAGAGAGAGAGAGAGACAGTGTGAGCAGGGGAGGGTCAGAGAGAGATGGAGTCATAGACTGAAACAGGCTCTAGGCTCTGAGCTGGCAGTCAGCACAGAACCTGACGCGGGGCTCGAACCCACGAACCGCGAGATCATGACCTAAGCGAAAGTCGGACGCTTAACCGACTAAGCCACCCAGGTGCCCCAAAATGTTTCCATTTTAACATAAGCATTAAAGACTTTGGTCCATTAAAAATAATTTTGATGTATGGTAGGAGTTAGAAAGCCCATTTCATTTATTTTTAAAATAATATACAATAAATAAGCTTCATTTATTTACAGATCTATTTATTCCCAAGCACCCTTCAATGTCACCTCTCTTATATGTCCATCTTAAGTCTCTTTCTGCTATATCTTTTTCATTCTATCAGTACTTGTCTATTCCTGTGCCAATGCCACATGGCCTCAATGAGATTTATAACATAATCTTACTTTTCTTTTTCAGGGGCATCTTTACTATTATTAGTCCTCAAAACCCCATTAGAATTACATTAAATCTATTGACCATTGGAGAGAATGACATCTTTATGATATGGAATTTTACTTCTTATGAAGACATTACCTATAATGTCTTTCAATAAAATTTTTTGTGTATACATATTTTATTGTATTAAGGCCTAGGTGTCATGTTATTTCTTTTTTAATTGGTTTTGGTAAGTGATTTTTTATAAGACTATAACTCCCCAAAACTCAAACTTTTTACATATTTCGAATCTTTGAAAAAGTTCACTGATTTTAACTGAACTATCAAAACTTGTAAGATGTGTGTTAATATCTCCCACTTCAATGGATATTTGCAAGTTTTTCCTTAGAATTTATGTAAACTCTTGCTTTTTTACAGTTTGAAGCTTTATTTTTTAGTGCATTCTAGTTACCTTTCTGTAAACTGAAATTTTCCATTCTTAATAATGATTATAATTAGTATTAGAAGTTATTTAATAAGAGTCAGTTAATATTTACATCAGAGCTATATTACTCAGCCAATGATACCTGACTAAGCATTGTTATGTGGAAGCACTAGTGTTTAGATGGGTATAATATTTTTCGGCTTAGTTGTATTAAATCTTTAAATTTAATTTTCCCCAAATGTAGTCATTTACTTTATTCCCTACTAGAAACATTTAGTAAGTAATAAGAATGAAAATAACTTCCCAGTATATAGCTTCAAATTTTTAAAAAAAGGCTTTCTATTTATTATTCACTCAATTAAGATCCTAAGTACACAGGACCACACTGACCATATTCTTCAGCCTATTGCTATGTCCTTATCATTGATTCCTACATAATCTGCAATGCTTGCTTGTATCTCTTGATTCCACTTTCCTCTCTTTATCATAAGAGGCACCAACCTTAGAAAATTTAATGTACATCTTGCAATATATCTACCTGTCATTTATGTTCAAAGTTGTTATTCTGGAACAAATAATATACATTTTGGGTCAACAGAATTCTCATAACTGGTATAGCACTACAAATATTCTCTTTCACATTTTACCTTAACATTCTTCTTTATATTTAGCCACGTTGTCTTATTTACATGGTTCTTTTCACCACTTTGTATTAGTGCATATTGTAAATTTACAATATATTAACTATAATTATCCTTAGTGACACTTAGGCTGTCTCTAATTCTTTGCTCTCAAAAACCACTCAGCTTAGAATAATCTCATTCATGTCTCTTTGGAAACCAGTGTGAACACTGCTCTGGGGTCTATATTCAGCATAGAATAGCTGGATGCTACACATGTTATATATATGTAATAAATACTAAATATATACTAGTATATACTAAAATATATATGTGTATATACATAACATATATTTCATATTTATATATTTTGTATATATTATACATATACATATTTCCTATATATTATACATATTTTATATATATATTTCACATAGGTATATATTCCCATGATCTTTACAACTCCTAATGCTATCTGTATTTCTAATTTTTGTCAACATTAAGGATATAAAGTGGTATTTCACTGAATTACCTTGTGCTCTTGTGATCTTTAAAATGTGTATCTCTCCAAAAAAATAAAAAATAAATAAAGACATATACCTTTCCCATGTGCATATCTGCCATTTAGGTTTCCCCTCTTATAAACTGATATTCATATTCTTTGCTAATATATATATATATATAGCTAATATATATGTATTATATAATATATATTATATATATGCGATTTTTTAAAAAATTTTAACAGATTAGCAGACTTTTTTTCCTGTTTCAGCTATTAATCTTTTGCAGTTGTTGATGTTGTAAATATCCCCTGCCAACTTGACAATTTACTTTCCTTTTGTTCCTATAGATTGGCTTTTGGGTGTATTTAAAAACCATTATGATACTCTCCTCTGTTTTCTTCCATTAGATTTTTTGTTTTTAACCTCTTATAGTTAGATATTAAATAACTTGGATATTTTAATTTTAATATATGTATATGTGATGTAGAAATTCTGAAATTTTTCCCATATGGTGTATCAACTTTCTCAATGCAATCATCTAATGCTACTTTTTAATATAAATTTGTGCGGTTCCTTCTCTTATATACCAAGTAAGACTTACTATTCTCTTCTATTATTATAGTGTCTTGGAATCAATAACACACTTTTAATAACTATGGCTTTATAATATGTCTTAATATTCATAAAATATGTCTGCCCTTTTTTATTTCCTAATTTCTCAAAAGGAAATTAAATTCTTTAAATTCATGATCATGATAAAGTTCCTCATATATTTATGTCTCTTATTATATTCTTTAAAGATCATTACAATAGTTATCTTACTGTTATTTTTATTTTTAGTATTTTTATAGTTGATTATTGTTAGTGTATAGAAAAATTCCTTACTTTTTAAAATAAATGTTGATTGTGTCTAGTTAATTTAGCCAAATATTTATTTCAATAGTTTGTTCATTGTTCTGGGTTTTCAATTTAAATGACCATATCATCTTCAAAAAATAAACTTTATAAATGACATATACAGTAGATATAAATAACACAATTAGTTGTTTAGAAAATTATGACAGTGGGTTGCCAATGGTCAGAATTTATGAAGAATTCTAAGAAAAATCCTATCTTAAATAAAAGTAACAGAGTAAATATTAAGGTTTAGTTGGAATTTGGAATTTCATAATGCCAAGATTATTACAGTACCCTGCATTATTCTTTGTATGTACTTTCTTATTCACATCATGACAAAATAACTATTATACCACCAGTTAAATTTTACACTGGTTGTTCATGGTTCTAGTCTATAAGGGTCGTGATAATTAATGCATTAGTTCCTTGGGGAAGATGAAAACGTTCTTTGGTGAAAATATCCTTATACATGGACAAAACGTTAAACTATGAAAACTTGTCTATAATTTTCTAACACACACATGCCAATACTCCCAAAACCTAATTCCTTTTGGACAATCCCCACAGCAATATTTCAAGCTGTCATTGTCTTCTTGGAACTAGTTTTATGAACAGAGATTAGTCCTTTTCAAAGTTAGATTTGGATATCTCCCCAAAATAAAAGTTGTTCTTGTGTCTGTAAAAGGAAAATAAGTAATGTAGGTGATACATTTGTTATCTCATATAAAATTGTTATGCTGAGCGAATTCATCAGAGAGAAAATGTTTTTAACAAAATCAAAACAGAACAATATTTGGAGCTTCGTGAAAAATAGCCAATTAGCTAAATTCTTTCTTTGCTTATGTTGTAAATGGTAATATTGTCTCACTCAAATAAAACTTGATACGATAAAAATGATCATGTTTGGAATAAATGTAAGACACTGAACCATATGCCCTAATTAAAAAAAAAAGAAAAGAATTACTATATTTAGCTAATTTTCAATCAAAAATGAACTTAAAAATTCTATTTGGTCAATTTAACAAGATATCTATTAGTATTTTTGTAATAAGTTTGCAGCTAGGTCCTACATATATTTCTAAAAATAATATCAAATTTATGCTATTTAAATATTATATTTAAATGTAATATTTCTGAGTCAATTTTTATTCATTAGACTTTGTAGACTTTGTTTAGAATTGAGACAGAAGCAAGTATCAGGATACATAGACAGTTTCTAGCAAAACTGTTTATTAATTATATACAGTGAGATTCACCATTCCAATATTCAACCATTCATACAGTCAATAAATATTCACTAAACACATCTATATGATCATTGTCCTGGGCAAAGGAGAAATAAATATTTTTTTAAAAGATTGACAAAATTTTGAATGAAGATTAAAATCCAGTGGGAGAAACCTATAATAATTAACTTAATAAGCAACTGAAGAAATAGTTTAATTAAAATATGACGGATATTGAGAAGAATGCAGTGTGCAGTGGGAGCACATTGAAGGGAGCTTTATCTGAACCTGAAGAGATTTTAGAAGAGGCCATAGCAAATCTTCTAGAGGAATTGACACACAGACCGAGACAGATATCTAATATAGACAGGCCAGTGAATGGGAAGGAAAGGAGAGGAGCGTGAAAAATATTCTGGGCATACATGGGGATTGCCTGTTGAAAGACACTGCAGTGAGACAGAGCTGACACAGCTGCAGAGCTGAATGAGTTCCCTATGGCTACATTTTGGCAAAAGGAAGGGTAATGCCCAGAGAACAATGTAAAGACGAACCACTGGTCAAGTGCTGAAAGGTCTCATAATATCCCATGAGTATACATGTAATTTTAGGCAGCCTAGGGGATTTGAGGCAAAAAAGTGTCATGGTCATAGTTTAATTTCAGGACGATCATACTGGTACCATTCAATGAGTGACTTAGAGAAAGCCAAAATGGTAGCCAGGGAATCTGGCAAGAGACTATTTTAATCATGATGGTCTACGGGGTACAATCAACAGGACTCTATGATCAAATAAGTATAGGGCAAGAAGGTAGAAGGAAAAATAAAAAATAGCTCTTAGGTTCCTGGTCTTGGAACTGAGTGAAACATGATACCACTCACTGAACTGAGGAATACAGAGGAGGTGGAATGAAGGAGGTTTAGTTTGGACAGTCAAATTTAATGTATCTAGAAGATAGTCATGTGAACATTTCCACTAAGAAGCTATCGTCTGGAACTTAAGAGAAAGAGAGATGAGCAGAAAATAAGACTTTGTGAGTCATCCATGTATATTTGATAATCAAGATATGTGAGAATTTGAGATATACTGGGGACTAGAAAGAGAAATGAGACATGAGAAACCCTGATAGTATTGCAGTATTTAAATATGTAGTCATGTAGGGGTGCCTGGGTGGCTCAGTTCGATGAGCATGAAGGTCTTACTTTGGTTCAGGTCATGATCTCACCACTCGGGAGATTGAGCCCCCCCATTGGGCTCTATGCTGACAGCACAGAACCTGCTTGGGATTCTCTCTCCTCCTCTCTTTCTGTCCTTTCCCATGCTCATATTCTCTCTCAAAACAAACATTTAAAAATGTAGTAATGTACAAAAAACTCCAACTTATATCAAATGGTAACATTTCCTGAGAAAGAGTTAACTTTATTAAAATGAACTATCAAAATTAAAAGACAAGAAAAATGAATGAGCATGGTACCTAAATATATTTCAACTCTGAAAATCCTTCTATATATATTGAAAAAACTGTCCCCAATGTTATATAAACAACTCATGACTTGACTTTTGTTTCAAGCTCCTAAAAAAAAAAAAAAATCATTGAAAAAAGTGTCTTCCATACCATACCCTGTTATTTTCAAGCAAAACAATTTACCATGCAGAACAGTGTCTCTCAGACTTATGCTAAATATATTTGCTATGATTTCACCAATATTAATTTGCTAAAGAGAGTTGTTAAATATACAAGACCAGGTTAAAAATAAGAGTTTCATTTTCTTATGTTTGGATCATTTATCTTTTTACAGTTGTTTTTTAATTAAACTAAATTATTAAGTAATAATTATAATCATTTGGGAGAAATCTAGTTTACAAGTACAAAAGTAAAACAAGCCTAAGATTTAAAGCAAGAAGGAATTTAAAACATTTAGTTTGGGAAAGAAGCTTAGAAAACTGACCCTCTGAGATACACTTTAACACCTACCTATAAGCCTGAAGTGGATTTAATTGTCTACAATAAACAATCCTAACAATAATCCATCCTGAAAATCATTGAAAGACAGCTTACTGGTGAGCATACTATACCTCTCTTAATACCCTGAGGATGGAGTTGCACTTAATTACAATCAATAAAACACCCGTGAATTTCTGTATTTTAATCTTTTCTGAAAAGCGAATGGAAATGAAGGTATATACATATATATTGAGGGGCTTTGGAAAAACAGACAAATGCCAGGGCAAATGAGGGGAAGCCCACAAATTACAATTTACCTTTTTTTGGCAAGACAATTATTATTTAAATCATAATTAAATATTTTAATATAAAGAAATAGTATATTGTTTTATATAATTTTCATTAGCTCATATATTTTCCTCTGTTAATTATTTTTCTGTTTTGTCTCCTAGAGACAAATACGGAATGAGTTATAATTAATTTTCTGATCTTTTCCTCAAGCATTTCCTCTGAATTAAATACTTAACCTTTTGTCAACTTGGGACAATAGTTGTTTAACAAATATTAATTTACTGACTCCTCTCCATCTTCAGTTTAGTTATGCAAATAAATGCAAAAGGCTTAAGGAACTAATCGTACTTCAAAGTTAAGGTCAGGGAATGTTGGTTCCCTGTTTTAACAACAAAAAAAAGTGTGTTGTTAAAAGATACTCTGACTGAAATAAAGGGCAGTAGGTTTCTGAGAAGGCACTGGGAGCCCTAAAGTGACCTGAGGACAAAATGTATCTAGAATTTTGCAATCCCAGAGAGCTATTTCCACCTATTATTAAAGCTCTGAGCCAGACCAGGCTTACTTACCATCTTAATTAATGCCTTTGTGTTCTCCCCACAGCTGTCTGTACAGCAAAGCTTTGGGGCCCTCTCTGTTCCTCGGCAAGAATGTGGCCTTTATGAAGAAAGTCAACTTCAGCATGTTCTGAAGGCAACACAAAGGTCAACTTCATAGGGGATGCACTGCCAACCAAATCAAAGGCTTTAAAAGAAATTTAACCATGATATTGACTCTGCCAATACTTCCCACCAGCTTTGTCTCACAGAGTGCATTGATTCTTCACTGCTGGCCTAAATAAAGAGCTCATGAAGAGGAGGCAGAAGCTGCGAGCCATCTCAACAGCCCAAAAGGACTTTCATCCCAAAAGGGGATAAATCCAGCCCATATAGTGTCACATAACTAAACACGTGTGCTATACTTTGCCTACTCAGAAAGGAATCCTCAAAGGATTCTCTATGTTTAGTAAATCCTCAAAGGATTTACTCTATGTTTAGTAAATATGAATACATGCTTAAACTGATGTTTAAATTGTATTCTCCATATATATCATGATTTTATGGATTCCTTGGTAGTGTGCAGCTATCTATAATACCAGATTTAATGTCAGTATATCAACAGACAGCTGAAATACCTCCCTGATAGCTATAAGGGATCGCCTAGAAGTGAAATATCAGTAAGTGTTTTGTCTCTACAATATGTTCATAATAACTAGCATTTGGGGGAGCATCACATGTTTCTTCTCTATATTTTATCCCACAGTATCACAACGTTCAAATCTAAACACCAATTGCTTTTCTCTACTCCTGGAAAGGGCAAGAATTACACTGCTATGTTATAAAATTTTGAACCATTTTATATAAAAATAAATTAAAAACAAAGATAATGTCTAATTGACACCTACAATGAGATCAACATTGCTTTGGTACATTGTGCCTCTTCTTTCCCAAATATTTTATTCATTTACATTTCAGCAGTAAGCCCAATAGTGGGTCCAATGTCTAGAGTTTAGAAGTATGTTGTAAACCCTTATTAACTCCCAGGGGACATGATATAGAATAAAGCATTTCATCTACATGATTTTTAAAATTTTTAATTTATTTTTATTTTTTTAATGTCTTTATTTTGAGAGACAGAGAGCGGCAAGGGTCAGAGAGAGAGGGAGACGCAGGATCTGAAGCAGGCTCTAGGCTCTGAGCTGTCTGCACAGAGCCCGATGCGGGGCTCGAATCCACGGACTGTTGAGATCATGACCTAAGCTGAAGTCAGATGCTTAACTGACTGAGCCACCCAGGTGCCTCTACATGATTTTTTAAAAACTTTATTTAGTGGCATGCAGTGCACAGGATACAATTTGTTTTGGTGTGAGAAATACTATCTCTCTGAAATTATTAAGATCTGACATTTTACTTCTAACTTTTTCTTTGATCTCTTTGCTTTTTGCAGAAGTTAACCCTGTCCTTAAGAAGTGAGAGTTGGGTTTGTTTTTTTTGTTGTTGTTGTTTTGTTTTGTTTTTGTGTGTGTGTGTCTGTTTGTTATGTGTTTTGCTTAGTACTTTACACTTACCTAGTTCAGAAGGCTTAGAGGAGATGGCTCCAAGCTGTCAGTGCAGAGCCCCCTAGAGGCCTCCATCTCAGGAACACTGACAGTATGGATCCTGCTTGAGATTCTCTCTCTCTGCCCATCCTGTACACTATCTCTCTCAAAATAAATAAATACATTTAAAAGAAATTATACCCATGTCCCCTGGCTTCTCTTGGGTTTAGAAAGGTCAGCATGAGATTGAAGGAAGGGAGAAGGAGGTCAGGGTAATTTTTGCTCTGGGCTTCCCCCAGTAAGTATTTGCATTGAGCTGAATGTGTCCTTTCACTGAAGGCCACGGATGAGTCTTCATAAGTCTGCTTCGGAGACCCAAGAACTCTGTGCTTCCCTTGTCCCCTTGTCCCAGCAGTGGTAAAAACTTAGATGCTATTATGCTGGGTTACTGTGCTTCTTCTGTTCTACAAACTTCACATATTTGCAAATGAATCTCATGTGAGTGTTCCTCAAATTATCTCTTTGAGTTTACCATCTATTCCTGATTGGAGTCCTGACTGATATGTGATTCAAATCCGATAAATAGTATTAACAGAACTATTCTGTGGTCTGTCTGTTTTACATAAGTCCATAACATTACAGCGCAAGTCTTCATTATAAAATTGGCCTTTTGAAGCACATGCAGTAAAATGGAAAATATGAATTTGGTGGCTTCAGATAGGGCTTCAGCTAGTTATCACTAAAACAGGATTTTCAAGAAATTATGTAAACTGTTATCATGAAATTTGGTAAAGTTCTTTGTGTGATATAATCAAGTTCTCTTTCATTAAAGAGAGAAGTTGTTATGATGCATCTCAAACTAACACCTGATTAGGTTGATTTTGTCTTTTCATCAAGTTTGATGGTCCTCCTCAGCTGCGCTCATATTGAATATATACCAAAAATTAGGCATTATAACTACTCAATAAGCATTCGATAATAACGGAACATATTTTCTGGGCTACACATTATGCGAACAGCTATGTCATTGTGGGAAACATCCTAGGACATAAGCTGCTTTATATCAAGGCTTTCAAAGATGCAAAAGGAATTATCTCATGCTATGAGGATTTCAATAATGGCTTTAAATTATAGCAAGTTGGTACAGCCCTGGTCCTAATGCAGTAGGAATAGAAGACCCAAAACTGCATTCCACCTTCTAAATAGAGCAATTACTTTCAGTCCCCTGAGGCTCTTGGTACACGAGCTCTAATACAACCTGATTTTGCATGCACATAACTTAATGTGGCAGTCCAGAAATTACAGAAATGCCTAATTCCACTCTGGCTTATCAGGGCATGAGTTAGCAGAGAGGATTTGTTTTAAATGTTTGTTGTTTTAGCCTTAAAATGACCACTAACCTCTACTGATCTGAATGGACACAGTGACATCCTAAATCCACATTACTTTTCTTTATATTATAAACTTCCTTGGTAAAACAGTTTGTGTATCTGGTGAATAATTACAAATACAGTCAAATCTTTCTGTTTCTCATTTAACAGCTTATGTATGTGCACACACGGATTTCGTGTTATGAGAACTGCGATTATCGCTTGTCCAAAATTTTCTAACTCAGATGATTAATAAGGCACTTGAGATGTGGTTTTCATTTAGATCTTAGTAAGCAAAACAGTGTAACTGTGATTCTTATCCAAAGTATTTCTTCTTCTCTAAACTGTAAATAAAGCAAAATAATAAAAAGAGCATTTGATGACCAAGTTGTGATAGGGGTAGGAAAGAGGAAAGAAAATTGATAAAGTTCCACAATTCTTCTAATCTGAACGATTAGAGGAAATTTGAGAAGGAAAAAGTTTAGGAATAAAGTACTCTATTATCCTTAATATTTGAAAAGCTTCACTCCTGTCACTGTAATAACTAGGCTCATTTTTATTCCTCATACCACTTCTACCTCTGATTTATTTCTCCAAGTATTCAGAAAGTAAGGAAAGGAGATGAAATGGCAAGAATTTCCATGAGGGAATCAAAACAATGGTGACTGGTCTGGTCCCTTTTTCTGTGTGCAGTTACAGCCAAATTATTTTCTACAGTAATTAAATTTTCTTTAAGTATCGATGATAAACTGACTCAAGTGTAGGTTTGAAAGAATATAAAAGCTCAATAAATATTAATTCAAAGTTCTCAAAAGTCATTTAAAACTTATTTAGCTTATCACTTTTTTACAACTCAAATGGGGACTAGATCTTAAGAAGTTATTTTAAAAATTCTACATATAATGTAGCCTGAAATATTGCTCACTCATTTATTGTTGTGGAGAGGGTAGAAGAAATGTTTTTTTCTATTTTGAATCTCTAAAGTTTCTTTATGTTCAGCCTGCAGTCAGTCAGTAGATTCTTAATTTAAATGCACAATCATGAGTAAATAAGTAGATACAGTTAGCTAGTACAAATTGGCAAAGATAATAATTTATGATATATTCAATTAATCATAGAAAGTTTTATTTCCCTATCTGAATTTTATCTTATCCCATAATTCAATTTCAATATATTGCATAGGAAGTGGCAAAATCATGTTGATAACCAAATAAACTCCAGGACTTTGCTAGGGTAACCCTTTTGATGGTAAATGCCAAGTCACAACACATTAACTGACATTTCAACTACAGCAAGGTTTTTGGAGACAGTGCCCAAGCAGGTTGCCAATAAATTTCAAATGAAGTTTGGCATGGCCCTGAAGGAATTCTAACCTCACACTGTTGGGGTAGTTTATCAAGATGGCTTCAGAGTAGACTAACTTTACACAGCACGTTATATGTGTGTGTGTGTGTGTGTGTGTGTATGTATTTAGCGTCATGATCAGAGTATCACATTTAGCAATCAACAGCATGAGTGGGAGGGTGCAAAAAATAATCTACATTAAAACCCTCTTTTGGAATGCTCTACACTTCCCACAGAACAAAAAATGAGATAACCTGTTATACATTGAATCATAATTACACTCCTCAAGTGTTTTGCTCATGCACATGAGTATTTTCTAAAAATATGTCTAGGCCCTGTCAGCACTGTGCTTGGCTGAGTTCACAGATCTGTTGTAACCTGTGGCTTCCCTGTCACTTCTCTGGCTATTCTTTCATGTTAGCTTTGTTTCCTAGCAGTAATTAAAACCTTCTGCTACTGCCATAGCTACTGCTGCTGCTAGAACTCCCATTGCCACCTTGGTTTTGTGGTTTGACAGAATATTGGCCTCTACCACCATAGGGGCCAGAGCTTTTGCCTCCAAAATCTCCTCCTTTCATGGATCCAAAATTTGAAAATTGATTGTTGTGATTACCAAAATTGTTACAGCTTCTGCCACCTCCAAAGTTGCTTCCATCTTTACCGCATCCATTACAGCCATCCCCACTGCCACCAAAGCCACCTTGCCCACTGAAGCTTCCTCCATGACCAAAGTTGTCATTCCCTTCAAAAACACCTTCATCACCCATCACCAAAGTTTCCAGAACCACTTGGACCTCCTTGACTGGACGAAGCATTAGTCATCTCTTGCTTAATAGGGTTCTCCTTACTTCACTATTGTGGCCATTCACAGAATGGTATTTTTGAATGACAGTCTTGTCTATGGAGTCACAGTCATCAAATGTTACAAGAGCAAAACCTTTCCTTTTGACACTGCCTCAGGCAGTCATGATTTCAATCAGTTCAATTTTCTCATATTGTTCAAAATGATCTCTTAGATGTTCTTCAGTGTTTTTTTCTAAGACACCAACAAAAAACTTTTTTACAGTTAAGGGGACACCGGGTCTTTGAGAATCTTCTCTTGAGACAGCCCCCTTTGGTTCGACAACTCTTCCACCCACCTTGTGCGGCCTTGCATTCACGCACCTCCTACACAGTGGCATACGTGAAAAAAAACCGAAGTCTCTGGGGCGTTTGCTGTTTGGCTCTCTCATTTTACCACACGGTCTATAAGCCTTCCCCATTACTTAAAATGGCCCCTCAAATGGATGAGAGCCTGAGTCTCTGTTTCAAAGTTCAAACCTCTGATGAAGAGCTTCCACAGCTATTCAGTCTCCTTAGGAGACTCTGGCTTAGACATGACAGCAGTAGGAGGGGACACTTTAACAATGCTTACTCGGCAGCATCCACAGGCAGAAAGCGAATCATAGAAAGTTTTTAAAGTGAACATTAAGACTATGAAGGTGGAACGTCTGACGCCAAGATTCTAATGGTTCAGATATTGGTGTTGAAAACTTTGAAGGAAAAAATTATGCATTTTGAGGAAAGAATTACTTTGAAAGTTTGCAATGTAGGCTATAACGCAACACATGTACAGTCTCCCCCATTATCAACATCCCCTGCCAGAGTACATTTGTTATAACTAATGAGCCTACATTGATACATCATAATCATCCACAGTCCATAGTTTACATTGAGCTCATTCTTTTTTTTAATGTCTTTTTAAATTTATTTTTGAGGGAAAGAGAGACAGAACATGTGTAAGGGAGGGGCAGAGAGAGAGGAAGACACAGAATCTGAAGCAAGCTCCAGGCTCTGAGCTGTTGGTGTAACAGGATTCTCACAGAGAGAGTTGTGACACAAAGGCTTTTCTTTCCAAGAAGCAACATTATTCCTGCCGGCACCACTCAGTTGGGTTCATACCCAAAGAACTGAGCCCCAAACACCACATAACGAATAGTTTTTTTATATATATTTTTACTTCTTTGTCTCCCATATATGGTAACACACAAACAGGCAGTCTGATTAAGTGGTCTCATGTTACAGGGTCGTGAGGGATGTTGTCATGTACTTCCAGTATAGCCAGGTTGCCTTGAGGGAGTTTTCTTTTTCTTTCCTTAGGGTAGAGACTTTACTACATCAGCACAGAGTCTGACATGAGGCTGGAATTCATGAACCATTAGATCATGACCTAAGCCAAAGTCAGACGCTTATCAACTGAGCCACCCAGGCATCCCTCATTGGGTTCATCCTTGATGTTGTATATCCTATGGGTTTAGACAAATACATTATGAAAGGCACTTGTCATAATAGCTTTTATGTATATAAAATCTATAAAATATATAGCTGTATATATTTTATATCTATTATTATTAATAATAGTAATGATTTTATTTCTTTTAAAAATATTCTTATGGAATATTAACTTTCACTCAAGAATATATAACAAATGATGGGTGCCTGGGTGGCTCAGTCAGGTGGGCATCTGACTCTTGTTTTTGCCTCAGGTCATGATCTCGCAGTTTGCGGGATCCAGCCCCTCAATGGGCTTTGCTTTAACAGAGTGGAGCCTGCTTGGGATTCTCTCTCTCACTGTCTCTCTTGCTCTCTCTCTGCTTCCTCCCCACCACTTGTGTACACATATGCCCACACACACACACTCTCTCTCAAAATAAACATTTTTAAAGAAAGAATATAATAATTGAAATATCACTTTTATATTCAAATATTTGATCCTTTTAACACATTGTTGGGAAGATAGGAAGGACATTGTCCTTGACCAAGAAAAACTTTTGTTAATGAATGTGGTGATCCTGATCTCAGTCTTAGACCTCCAAATCACATTGCCTCTTCAGAGGGACCATTTACTACAGAGGCTTTACTTCTCTTGAGTGGTCAGCTTATTTGAAATAAAACCAACATCTCCATATTTGCATGCCACAGGATTACCATGTTTCCTTTTAGAATTTCTTAGTTCATCAGTTAATCCAAGGTCACTGTATATTACCTTCCTAAAGCTTTTACAGCATACCTATTAGATATCATTAATAGTTTCATTCTTTAGAACAGTTTTTAAGTTCTTTTAATAAGAAATGTATTTGGATGCAAAACTATATGAAAGTAAAGCTTATTTGTTTTGTTTTAAAATGTGAACCTTTTATTTCCAACTCTCAAAGCTCAAAGATGTTAGGTATTTTTTCTTTTTTCTATCTCTGCTATAAATGCCACTTTCCTATATGAGAAAAGGAAGAGAACTTATTTAGAAGTATCTTTGGTTTTATATTCAGGTTGCCTTGGGAACTCATCTATTAGGTCTGTTATTAGAATCACAAGTCTGAAAAGACAGTATTATGTTCAATATTAGGATTAACCTTGCACTGATACTAAGTTGGAAACCAAAAATATTCTCTAGTAATCATACAGCTTTTTAATTTCATCACTCTCTTCAGAAACCCCTTTCTACTTTGTGATTCCAAATGCTAAATAAAGGCTGAGTCAAGATGGGCCATATCCTCTCACTAGGGATGATGCTTTTGTTACATCTTCATCGAGTACTTCAAACCTTTAGCAAACATTTGACAAGATTAAAATACAAGACTTCTTTGATCTTTCATACATGGTTCAAGCCAATGTGATCTCTCTAGACACCCTGACTTTGTTCAGATTTGTTTCCTCACTCTATTCAAAACCCTTCAATGATTCACATATCCCACAAAATAAACTCAGAATTCCTTAGTCTCACATGTGAGGTTTTGACTATCAGTACAGAAACTGCTTTCTCATTTTTATTTCCAACCATGAGAGCCCTACCCATTGGGCACACTGAATCGTGCTCCAGTTTCCAAATGTACTTTCCACTTAGCTATCTTTAAGCCCTTGTTTGTGTCATTTCTTCTATGAGGGATGGAATTGCCTCCCTCTTTTCTTCCAGTCAATATCCTACCTTGACCTTGCTTGGAATGCTATCATGGATCTTGAAGTGTGTGTTGATGTTTGAGAATTTGGGAAATATGTCACTTGGAGAAAGTTTGAGTTTTAACTTGTATTGCCGGTTGGCAACAAAGGTACATTTTCTAACTTGCCAACAAGATAGTTTAGACTGAATTTTTTTCATTTTAAAAATGACACAGTTTCATCTCAATAGAAGTGGGAAGTGATGGAGAAATATTGTCTTATTTTAAGCATAATTTGTCACTATCACATCATCCCATTGTTAATACTTTGCTGGATTGATTAGCAGGTGAAATCACAAATTTGTTGAAACATTCCACTTTTGCTTCTGGAAAATCCAGTTCTGTGAGTATTTCAGCAAGTATTTACAATTCCCACTGGAACCTGGAGACAATCCTTCTTTAATCTTACCACTCATCATCATCAGCTTCATATTTATGAATAGCATTTTTACCACAGATATCGTTTCATTTTCACTTTAGTTTAATTCAACAAATTGAACTTTACAAATAAAGTCTGCATTAAAATTGAGCCATCTAATGAACTGGATAGAAGACCAGATGCCTGTAGGCCCTTAAGTCACTAGAGTATTGGAATCAAGGAGCATTTTGTGGGGCACTATTTACCACATGTTACTGTAAAGTCCATCAAGTATTGAAAACAACAAGTTTTGTCTGGTTTTGCTTAGAGTTCATATGACACTGATTGATTGATCTAAAAACAAAACATGGTGAAAATTTAAGCAGGAAACAGATAACACTACAGCGGCCCAAAAGTTCTTACCAGTTGGGTCACAATGATGCTTCTTTAATCTTCAACACTTGAAAATATTTATCAGTATCAGCTGGTATCTTACACTGTTCTAAACACCACACTAATGGTCACATAATTATATTATGACATAGGATATTGTGGTATTAAAGACATTAGTTAGAGGATTCTCATTTATTCCTGGTTAGCTTTGGACCTTGTTTAGCGATACCAAATTATTATTATAAATTCTGTTGACTTTATGAATGGTTTATCAACCATTCATTGTGTAGAATAATCAATCAGGTGTTTAGGACTATAAAATCTAAATAAATTTCCAAATGATGTACAGAGTGAGATACATTTGTAACAAAATAAAATGAATTCTAAGCATGCAATTGTTCAATTTATGTACTACATTTGTAAGTGTCATTTATGAGGGTCAAAGTAGTTTATTATGCTTTAGAAATCTTCAGAAACCATAAATGTAAGCATTGACTTGAAAAGCTTGGATGCATTCTAGCACTGTGTGTATTTAAATGTGATTACTATTTAACTACACTGTAAAAATAATGCAAATGCCTTATAATATCCTCTCCCCTTTTTGTGTAAATTATTTCATATTTCAAAGCCTACTTTTTAAATTCTTAACTACTAGCACATACTTGTTTCAACAAGGCCTAGCATCTTCTTGCAATTTAACGATTAAAATTTCAGGGGTGTCAACCTTTTGTCTTTATTGTTTTTTTTTTGTTCTATTTATTAAATTTTTGTGTATTCTTTAGAGCATTTTTGTAGTCATGTGCTTTTTAATAACTTTGTTAGCAGGAGTAATATACAAAATATTTAATAAATGATAAGGTGAGAGCTTTAACCAGTCACTCTGTATTCATTAACTAGTCCCCAGAAGCCACAGCTAATCCAATCATTGCCATTAAAAGCCAACATAATTGACCAGGTGTGTTCTGGTTGCACAACAGTCATACTACCCATGTTCTGAAGGGGATGCTCTACTTTGTATTTGGATGTCTAGAAACACAATGACAATAGAATAAATCCCCTAATGTCTCTCAAAGAAAATAATTTTTTTTTGAACCAAAGTGTAAGGGAAGCACTTGGTGATTTATTGTGTACTCCTCGTTCATCGATTAATTCAGATGGATTTTTCAGGCTCAGCTGCATTATAAATATAGCATGTATAATTTGGAAGACATCATTTTCCATCAGCTTGTGCCCGGTTTATAATCTTCCATTGTCTGGCCTATGACGATACTATCATAGGAAGAGTCAGAAAATCAGGGTCCTAGATTAATCATATCTCAAATTAATCATATCTTTTGTAACTCTGTTTCCCTTCTTGTAAAACCTAGGATTTCAAATTACCTATCTGTAAATATTCAAGTGACTTTAATTCTTTGATTGAAAATATGTTTGAAATAAAGGCAGATATTTCTAGATGTGACATACAGACTTTATTGCATTATGAAAAAAAGGAGAATTCATTTTTAATGCTATTTTGATCATGTGCTGGAATCTCAGGACTTTCAACTGAATTCAAGCTCATAGCCATCAAATTCTGTGCTCACTGGAGATTATAAGCCTTGCTGTTTAGCTATTAACTTTTCAGTTCCAGCAGGCAGTAAGAGGCAGTGGAATAGTCCAAGACACATTGAGCAGTTGTAGAGAATTTCTCTTCATTTCTCTCAGTAGAATTTTAACTTCATTTTTGATTTGAGTATTTATTTATCTTGTGTTGATTTGAAGTTTGTCCCATCACTGAAAATATAATCATCTAAATATAATATATATATATAATATTAATACTTTTTCAAGAGACATTCCTGTGGAAACAAATATTTGAAGATAATTTAGTATATTATACTAAATTAGGTACATGAAAATAATACTCAAATTACTTAAGTTTACTTGATCATTTGTTTGCATCTGGTCATTTGCGTAGCCTTGGAGGATGTTACTGAGCACTTTGGGGCAGAATTCTCAAACTCAATTTTGAAAACTAGGCTAATTTGGAGAACTTTGAAAAAATACTAATAGCTGGGCTCTACCTCATAACACTTGATTCAGAATTTTTTTTTTTTTTTGAGAGAGAGAGAGAGCACAGAGGAGAGGGGCAGAGGGAGAGAAAAAAAGAATCTTAAGCTTGCTCCACATGGAGCTCGATCGCATGACTCTGGGATCAAGACCTAAGCCAAAATCAAGAATGAGATGCTCAACTGACTGAGCCACCCAGTAGTCCCCAGAAATTCTTGAAACATTATGTTAGGGGCAACAATGTATACCTAAAATAAAAATGCCATATATTTGAACTATTCCATGATAGAGACATTAAAACAGTCATTCCCAAACCATACTGCATATTGGAATCATCTGGGGAACCTTTAGAAACTGTTGATACCTAAAAAAAAGAAAAGAAAAGAAAAAAGAAACTGTTGATACCTGCATTGTTTCCCACACATTCTGATTTAATTAGTTTGAGGTTCAGCATGGGCACTAGGTTTTTAAAACCATTTGATACTAATGTGAAACAAAGTCCAGAAACCACTGCATTGAAACAATGCTTTTTTAATATCAATAGGTTTTGCTATTTTATAATAATTACCTATTAAAAGTGTGAAAGTATGAAACATAACTTCAGAAGGGGCACCTTGGTGGCTCAGTTGGTTGAATGTCTGACTTCGGCTTAGGTCATGATCACATGGTTCATGAGTTTGAGTCCCACATAGGCTCGCTGCTGTCAGTGCAGAGCCCACTTTGGATCCTCTGTCCCCCACTCTCTCCCCCTCCCCTTCTTGCACTCTCTCAAAAATAAATAAACATTAAGAAAATAAGTGTTAAAAAAATAAAAATAAAACAGAACTATTCAGAGATCTCGGAAGAGAAGCTATATAGAAGATATTCAGAATGGAGTATTCCAGGTTTATGAGACTCAAGTATTGCTCCAGACATGGTGCACAAAATGCCATTTCTCCATAAATCTATTTTTTCAATATATATGGCATTGTGTTTTTTTTTGTGTGTGTGTTTTACCTTTTCAACACATTTGTGATGTAAACTATTCATAAAATTGGAAATATTGGGAGCTGTCAATGTTAAAAACAGACATACTGCCTAATTTTTATTGCGAATTCATCTGGATTATTATTTTCACTTACTTGATTTGAAATTTGAAGGATAGATTCAGATTAGCTAATGCCAATGGATGTTCCTTTTCAAAAAATGTGTTGGCTTATTTTTTTTAACAACTCCAATGCTATTCAGTAATGGCCAAAACAGATTTTTTTTCATTGGTCCTCTCCATCAGTAATTTTAAATACGTAGATAGCATAAAGTCTTGCTGTATATTTCTGGAATTGTTTTGGAAGATTATCTGCACTTTTGGAGGTTGTATGTTATTATGTTTTGATTTATTTTGTTTAGGAGAATCTATATTGGGCATGCAAAAAATACAGTGATTTGTGTGAACTACATTGCTCTTGGTGAAACTAGATCTCTATTATTGACATTAAAACTAAATCTTTCCAGTGATTATGCAGAGTGGATGAAATTGGGAAAGCAGCAATCATTAGATAATCATTGAAGACTGCCTATAAAATTGCTTGGGCAAAGAGACACTGGAGTGTCACTTGGCAGTGGGCATGGCTGAGAATGCACATGAAAAAATGTACAGGCATGTCATTAGTAAAACAGATACTTAGGAGGATGTGGGTTTTTAATACCATTGATACTTTCAAAATAACGATTTCTCATAATATTTAGTAAAAGCCTAAAATGCCATCTCTGAAGTCTTAGGAGACTGTGATGATTTACATTTGGTATCATCTATAGATTAGAAAGCAGAATAAGAGTTATAAATTTATAAACTGTAGGAAGATGGCAGCCTCAACAAAAGCCTGGTACCTTGTCCCTTACCACTCCCCACTGCTTATCCAATCATGGCTGATTGTTAGAGCCTGAAGGAAATAGCATATATGGCATTTGTTGCATATGGTTGAGATCTTTAAAATAAAACTTGGTAGATAGCACATAGAAAAGCCTCCAGTACTTTAAAAGTCTTATATTGCCAATGGCATCTGAAGCAAAATTTATGGATAGAAGCATTATATTAATATTGAGTGGGAGGAAGGGAGTGAGTTGATCTGCATGACAGTTTATTTGGAGCAAGGATGATGTGTTACTCTTGTGGATTTGTGGAGACTAGCTCTTAGTAGAAATGGAAACACTGGAGGAGAATTATAGTAGTTGGCTGAGAATAACTGATACATTTGCACCTGGGAGTAGAGTAGCCTAAACACAATTTCCTAAACTAATGACCTTGACCCTCTGGAGAAGAAACTCTCATCCCAGTTTCCACCATTTCTCAAACCAATGCTGGCCACGAAACACCAATAAGTTTACCTCTGTGTTGAGAAGTTTCACACATACTAACATGAGTTAACAGAGAAAATTATGGTCCATGGAAGTTCTTAGTTCATTTGTCCTGTTACCAAGTATTTCATTGGTTGAAATGCAATTGTATACCACAATTTATCTTTTTGTGTGTGCACTTAATTTTTTGTTTTTGTTTTGTTTTTTGGGGTTTTTTTTTTGGCTATTACAAAGAATGCTGCTATTAATGTCCTCATATAGGTCTCCTTGTATTCCTGTGAAAGAGTTTCTTTCAGGCAAATTCCTAGAAATGGAATGGCTGGAATATATATTATGCATACATTCATCTATACTAGATATTTCTAAATTGTATTTCGAAATGGTGGTACCAATTTTAACTTCAACTAGAAGTTTATGAGAGTTTACACTGTTTCATATCCTTTCTGATATTTTATTGCCAGACATTTCAATGTCTGCCCCTATACGGCTGTGGTTTTATTTTCATTTCTTTGATTACTAGATGAGATAGTTGAGCTTTCTTTGTGTGTTATAATTTTATTGCTTCTTATTTTCTCTCCACTCTTCCAAAAGGTTTATATATATTTTCCTTGACAATATTCCTATATACGTAACCTAAAATAAACAGAAAATCATATAGGCTTCATGTAATTGTGCCTTCCAATTGCCTTTTAATTTCCTCTCTCCCCTACTTCTTTAGTAAAAGAACCTTATATTTCTGCTGAGTATATTGTCACCTACATATATTACTCTATGCCTAAGTCTCCTTTGTATATTGAATGTAGCCATGAATTAAATTCTAATCAATGAAATATAAGCTGATACATTAAATGGAACTTCCAGAACATCTACTTAAATGGCAAGGGGTTTTCTCTTAGCTTCTATTCAATATGCAATAACTAGTAACAAACTAGCTTTACAAACAAAGTCAACTAGAAAACTGAATTAAATAACTAAGCATCTGTTTGTAGACATTAAATTAGAGGCACCATAGAATTATAATCCCAGAGAGAATGAAAACAAATAAGGCAAGTCCAACAATTGTCCCAGCTTTCTACCTGGGAGTACTATGTAGATATTAGTGTGGAAAGGAAAAATTCAAACAGACATCAGCTATCTCACTGAGTTGAAAAGATAGAAATTGTTAGGTATCTGAAATTTGTAGAGCATTATTCTAGAGAGGAGTGAGATATGTAAAAAATAACTCCAGAACTCTGCATGGAATTTTCTTTGAGTCATAGGTTGAATATTAAACTTCATAGGGTGATACACCACAGCACCAGGCAAAAACCAATTACCGGGGCGGGGGGGGGGGGGGAATGTAAATGGAACAACTTAAAAATAAAAAGGCTATTTAGCAATTAAAAGGTACAGACTCCCAATATATAATAAAATTGATATATCTCAAAACCATTACATGAAAAAGAAATCAGATGCAAAATAATACATACTGTATGATTTCATATGTATGAAATTCTTGAATAGTCAATACTATCCTATATGAATAAAAATCATATCAGTATTTGCTTTGAACTGGGGTTGAAGTAGCTAAGTGGTTAGGCATTAGAGAACTTTTGGAGTGATGGAAATGTTTGAAATTTTGCTTGTAGTGGTGCTCATACAGATAAATTCATTGACCTGAAAACTAAAAATAGGTGCATTTTATTTCATGAAATTTGTACCTTAATAAGGTTGATTTAAAAAAAAATGCCATTTTCATCTCCTTTTTCTACTTGTTTCTTGAAATGATAATCTGATAACTGGAGCTTTAGCAGCTATACTGGACCATGAGGGCAAGATCTGTTTCCTAGGGAATACTAGAGAAATGCATGAAAGACTTCCAGTCCCTGAAATGATATGTACCCATGATAGGTATACATGAGTCACATATATCTAGATGAGATATACACATCTAGAAGGAGATATCACTGGACTTTTCATCTCTCAATTTCTTTTACATGAGAGAAAAATGAACATTTATTGTTTTAAGCTATTATTTTTCTGTACTATATTTCTTAAAGTTGAGCCTAACTGTAAATAATACATACTGCTTATGGACAGAAAGAATATTTGACTTAAGAAAATGAAACCTTTGTTTTCATTTACTGTCTACATTGCTAGAATCTAAGTGAGTAGAACTTATAGACCTCAGTGAAGAAAAACAGTGCAATTCAGGTAGTCTACACCCAGAGTAGTCTCATATTGAGAGCTAAATAAATATTTTGTTAACATAGAGGGACTCAGAATGGATGTCACTTCTGTACCCCACATGAGGAAATTCCTTAGGAAACTATTCTAATTGAATTAAATCAGGAAAAATTTCCAAGAAAAGAAAAGACAAAGGTCATAATGAATAATGATGAACAGTAAATATAGAAAGAATGATAGATTGATGTATATGAATATAATCATGATAGTACAACTGAGGATTGGTAAAATGTGTTAAATAAAGATCTCACACATGCACGCACTAACACAAACACACACACACTAAAGTTAGGGAAAAAACAGTAACTTTAGACTAAAAGTCCTAAAGTTTTTGCAATTAAACATCACTGGGAGAATCAAAGCCATGTAAAAGTTTCATCTCAATGGTGAAAAGAGAAGAATGTAAGTAACTCAATCTCATAAAGAAATTTAATGGTAGAAAAATATAGATTTAATATTCCTTTAAAGATAAAATGATAAATAGTAGACAAATAGAGGTACATGATGGAACATTTAAATTAGTGAGGATGTAATTAAAAAGAAACTTGCTAAGCCAAATATATGTTTTAAAAACATCTAATAAGAAATTTGTAGTAGAAAATATTTGAGCTAATGAGAAAATTATAATGAACATGAATGAGTTCATTTCCCTGACAAAAGATAAATACTTCAAAGTATCTAGCTAGGGTTTGTAAAAGAAAGGTGGCCAAATCCTAGTTTTTTACGGGTGGGACATGCACAGCTAGAAAGAAAATCACTTAATTGTGCACTGGTTAGGTGGTTTATGAATTTCTTTTTTTTTTTTTTATACTTACTCTATGGCTTTTTATTTTTTTTTCCCAGTTTACAAAGTTCTTTATTTTTTTTTATTTTTTTGTTTTTTTTACAAATAGTTTATTGTCTAATTAGTTTCCACATAACACTCAGTGCTCATCCCCACAAGTGCCCTCCTCCATGCCCATCCCCCCCTCCCCCCCACATCCATCAGTCCTCAGTTTTTGTCAGCATTCAAGAGTCTCTCATGGTTTGCCTCTCTCCCTTTCCCCCACCATTTCCGCCTGTTGCTCCGTCAAGTTCCTCCTAATCCTCCTATACGTGCAAACATACGGTATCTGTCCTTCTCTGCCTGACTTATTTCGCTCAGCATAACACCCTCTGGTTTATGAATTTCTGAATTAATCCCTAAAACTAAAATATCCTCGCTTTTCATTTTGAATTTAAAATTCTACTTGCTTATCTTCACTCTTATCTCTCCTCCTCAGACCACTATTTTATATGTCTGTTTTAATATTTATTTATTGTGGTTAAGAGACATTTCTGTCTATAGATTGTGACCTCCTGAAAGAAGGCATTATATATTATAACTCAATAAATATTCTATTATTAAGGAAGCTTATCTCTGTCCTTATTATAAATCCTTTGCGTGATTTCTTTTGTCATATTTCCATCATTCATAGACCTTAACATTATGTTTTGCTAAACAGAATGTGACCTCAGAGATTGTTGAATAAAATAGAATTTAATATATAGAACATTATCAACTATAGGAAAGTCTGTTGAGAAATATAAACTAGAAAATGAGACATCAAAAGGGTCAACAAAAACAGGATGCATATGAAGTTCTAAATCTCACCTTATTTCATACACAAGTCTTTTAGTTGTTTAAGTATTTTTTTTAAATTTTTAAGTAATCTCTACAGCCAAAGTGGGGCTCAAAATCACAAACCTGAGATCAGGAGTCACAGGCTCCGCTGACTGAGCCAACCAGATGCTCCAGTTCTTTTGTTTTTAATTAACATATATTCTCTCTTATTTGGCCACACATTTAGTAAAATTAACTCTCTTTTTCCTGCTCACAGTAGATTTGAAGCTACATAGTACAAAAGTGCTACTAGAGAAGAGATTTTAAAAGTAGGTCCTAAGTACACATGCAGTGAAAAAAAAATTGTTCATTGCATAAATGTGAGAGAAAAGAAAGAAAGTTGTACAAAATAGACTTCAGAATCATAGACGCAAAATATCTTAGAAGTCTAATAGTCCCTTTGGACATCTTTCCATCGAAGAACAAACAATAAGAAGATATTTTTAATGATGACATTGATACTTTAAAATGTGCAAAGTGTTCCACAATCCATTTGTTGTAGAGAGCATGCAATGCAGTTTTTAAATGTTTCTATTAAAATACAAAAGGGAAGAAAGTTGATTGATCATATTATTCACCTAGATGAATGAATACACCTCATTCTATAACAAAACCCAAACGATGCTTCATTTTATTTTATACTCTTTTAAATATGAATGATTTGTATTTATGTACTCTCATTCTTTGAACATCACTGAAAAATAGGTAAAGAAATTATTTCTATTGCATAGGTGAAGATATAGAAGTTTGCAAACAACATAGATTTCCACACAACCAATTTGGATAATTGTCTTAAAAAAATTCTAGGGGCGCCTGGGTGGCTTAGTCGGTTGAGCGTCCGACTTTCGCTTAGGTCATGATCTCGCGGTTCCTGGGTTCGAGCTCCGCGTGGGGCTCTGTGCTGACTGACAGCTCAGAGCCTGGAGCCTGTTTCAGTCTGTGACTCCCTCTCTCTCTGACCCTCCCCTGCTCACGCTGTCTCTCTCTCTCTCTCCTAGAAATAAATAAAACATTAAAAAAAAATTTTTTTTTAAATATAAAAAAAAATTCTAACTCTAAATGTTTTGCGCTCATCCATCAAAAAGGTTTGATCTATTTTTCATATACTTGTAGTTTGGAATATTCCTCAAAAATTCATTGGCATGTTTACTTTTATTTTTAATTATTTTTTATTTAATTTACTCTGTTGTTAACAGGTGCACAATTATGAATCACCAGAGTGCATAAGTCAGTTAAGTGTAATATGGAGAACAAAGGCAGAAAAAAAATTACATTTCCTTACAACCTATTGCCCATTGGCAAGTCCTTGAGACAGGCGGAGTGACCTTCCTGGAGGCACTCAACTGCCTCCATGTGAATACTTTGCTAAAGGCAAAGACAATCTTAGCTTAAACATTAGCCCAGGATCCCTCCAGATCCTGTAAGTCTCCTTGAACATATACAATTCCTTTCAAAACTTCCTTTTTCTCTACTTCCCAAGCTGTGTTAGCCATCATCCTCTGCACATATGGTCCACTGATATACATCTGAAGGGTCTCATGACTAAAGGTTCAGGAGACAGTAGTAAATGGCCTTATCCTAATAACAGCTAGCCCCTCAAGGTCCTGGAAACCTTGCTTCCAAATTCCTTAGACACTTATGCTATCCCTAACCCCCTTCCAACTTGAATGTATATAATAGGCCACTCCTCACAACCCCAGGGCAGCTTTTCGTGCCCATGGGTCCTGTCCCTGTGCCTTAATAGAACATCTTTTTTACACTGAAGATGCCTCCAGAATTATTTGTTAAACATTGGCTCCGAACCCCAACATTTTTCACATCAAGTGCAGCAGTTCTTCCAGAGAATATGCTTTATTTGAGCTGTAATACAGGCTAGGACATCCTTAAACCTCCCTGTAGGACTAGAGGAAATAATGAGTAGTGACTAGAGGTAAAGAATATACCCAAGTGGGCAGATACAGCTTATGTCTCACAAAGGTTGAATGCTCTGGACTTTGTTCAATATCTTCCCAGGTATTTCTCCCCAAGTAATGGTATTTTCAAAACAGGTTCTTCAAATGTCAGAAAGGGAGAGATTGACCAATAGCCTAGAGCTTGGAAAAGCATGTAAGACATTTGCAAGACTGCCTGAAATATATTTTGATTGCATTTACTGATGTATCTATAAAACTTAAGTGTTTTTCTCCCCACGTGGTACATTGTTTAGTGAATCTGTCTGCAAAAATAGAAATGTTTTCACCTGCTAATCTCCAAAGTTTGTATGATCAAATTAAAGCTCAAAAGATGCCTTTGTGGATACTACGTAACAGCAGAATTGGTTTAGATATTCTTTTATTTAAATGGCTATTGCCAAAAGCTGAAAAGTAGTGCTTAAAGTATTCTCATTAGATTGAAAGTTATCAAGACCTTTTGAAAAAGTATTTCTTTTAAAACATGTTTGCTCCTTTTTTCTTAATGCCTTCTGGAATGGTGCAAAATACAAACTAGATCTCAGAAAGTTTTTGTGTAGGTGGATTAACTTGAGGATAATAATTTCCTGATGTGATGGCTTACTCTTGTGGTCATTACATAAATACTGTTTGAGAGTGATGAGTGAGGTCTTACTGGGGTCCTATTTTGATCCTACCCAAATTGGAAACAAACATGGGCCTTCTGCTTCCAAGTTGGTAAAATGTTGCAAGTTTTTTTCACACAAGTAAAGCAAGAATATTCTTCCACAGAGGCATTGAATGATTCTTTACCTATTTCCTTCCTGTTCATATTCATGTCTAGCTTTGAACATTTACTTCTAAATTTTAATTATCATTGGTTAGTCTGATAAAGGTTATAGAATTCTGTGCAATAAAATGTATTAAAATGTTTCTTAGTAAGCTGTCATCCAATGTTGTATGGTTTGGGATGCTCTATTTACATTATGAAAGCAATAAATTAAAAAACAGCAACAACAATTACAAAAATACAGAGTTGGAGTTTGGAATTAATAAAGCCTTACTATAGCACTTAGAAGCTTACTATATGAATTACTTTTCCACTTTTTTTAAGTGAAATCACAAGTGTTCAGATCCAGTATCATTGGTTAATTGTAGCACACATGTTAAAGATGCTAATTATGTTTGCATTTATGATAATGCTTCTTAATAGCATGGTATTGCTCAGAAGAAATAAACAGATCACACAGGAATACAGTTACTTCCTTAAACATTTTTCAAATGAGATTTCTTAAGATTACACAGTATAGCAATTATTTAGTAGTAATACTCCTCAGATGTACAAGTCATTTTATTAGTAGATCATATTTGGAGCATAAAAATAGTTTAAAATTATGTCCTCATTTTTTATGTGAAATAATAATGTAAATTGTCTCCAATAGTACAATACCATATATCTTCTTAATATATTTCAGCTTAATTTTCAGGTAAATTTACATTTACATGCAGTTGTGAGAACAAGATTGCATGAAAACTTATTTTCCCTGTTCTCATGAGTTTCTCTGTTCGGAATATACAGGTCATGGTTGTGTAGGTTTCAGTCATCAAATTTTTCTCTGGACAGGGCTCCATATTCTATTTTGATGTGAATAAAGCTAATCGTTTTTATGTTTTGGTTACTTGAATTATGTGTAGACAACTGTCATCTGGTTCGACTGGATACAAAATAAAAAATCAAGTAAACACTTAAAACTGTTAAGGTAACATAAATCCATGATTACTATTCAAAGTCATAAGTGTTCCTGATGTGTTTAGACAAGGGAAGTCTCAAATGTGTGTCTAATAAAGCCTATTCAACTTTCATTCATCATGTGAACTTGAAGTAACAATTAAAGATTGACACAAACCTTCAAAAAACAATGCAATTTAAGAAGTTAACTTGATTATTAACCTTTTTCAGCATTTTAAAATAAATAGTAGTTACAGATTTTTAATTGAAACAAGTGCTAGTAAAGTCTGGAACAATGCTAGTTTCTTATACTATAAGCCTAGTTTAAATTAAATGGTACTGGAGGGTATCACAAATAATTGACCTTCAGGGCAAAACAAACAAGCCATTTCCTTTTGATGATAATATTGTAATAATAAAGGCAAAATTTCCATGTTAACTCTTCAAAGAAACCTGTCTTATTATTCCACAGAATTATAGAGAGAGAAAAATAATTTTTCCTCTATCCTTCTAGGTTTTTGGCTGAAACCTCCATGCAATAAAAGACGGATTAACAGGAGAAAAACAAACAGAAATTTGGTAACATGTATACTTCCTGTTGGGGAGGAAGACCTTCCTCTGCCCTTTGGTCCTTCTAGCTGAACTTAGAATCAAATTGACATAATTTTAATAGGAGAAAATTGAAGAATCAAACCAGCGCCATGACCGGCTTCAGGAGGCCCCAGAAATTAAGAGGCCCAAATTTCTGAGGCATGACTCAGCAGGCTTAAACAATCGCCATTCACCCTGCCCAAACCAATCACTGGGGATTGGGAAGTACAGGTCGTTCAGGGCGCTTCTCGGGCCCACCTAGTTGTAAACTCACGAATCCCTCTGCGCCGCACGACCTCCGCTGCCACCCTGTCCTATCACGTTGTAGTTTCCGCCCATCACCCCTTTCCTGCCCTGTCTGAAATAAAAACCTTACCCCTCCATTGTCAGGGGCGCTCAGCACGGATCCACTGCGTTGGTGAGGTCTGGGAGCCGGAGCTTGAGCCCGAGCTTAAACCCGAATAAACGCCCTTTGCTTTTGCAGATGTGACTCAGACTCCTTGGTGGTCTTGGGATTGGGGGGGGATCGCGCTCTGGGCATAACAAAAATAAAATTTAATACACGTACATACTGTGAATCCTCAAAGACATGACATTAACAATGAGGCAGCATGAACCTTATATAATTCAAGGAAAGGGGTAAGGGTCTGAGAACACAAAAAGGGAAAGGGGTAGGGGTCTGAGAACACAAAAAGAGAGAAAACTTATTAACAAGGAAGTGAAAGGAGATGTTTGGAAAAACAAGATTGTTCTATTATTCAGATAAGTTCCTTCAGTAAAGAGGCCTCTGTTAATGTTTCTCTTCCTATTGCAGGGTCTCCTTTCCAATGTAAATTTAGGCAGTTATGGGGGTGGGAGAGCACCTTTCCTGCATTTGTGGGTTTTTATTACATTTCTTTTTAAGAAAGAGTTAGGGGAGGAACAGAGAGAGAGAATGAGAGAGAATATCCCAAGCAGGCTCTGCATTATCAGTGCAGAACCTAACATGGGGCTCCATCTCACAAACCTTCAGATCTTGACCAGAGCCAAAAATTAAGAGTCGGATGCTTTACTGACAGAGACCACCCAACCGCCCTGGTTTTCATTACTTTAAATGTGAAATAATCTTTATGCTAATGTGGCACATTTTGGGGTGTCTCTTCCTGCATCCCTTTACTCCTGTATACATGGGAGAATCCCAGAGAAGCTGAGTAACTCTTCAAAATGGACCAAGCCACCACCTTAAATACTATCTCCAGCTAAAGCCAAATAGAACATATTGGGGGATGGGAAGCCAGTTCTGGGACATTTTTAGGCAAAGCACAGTAAACCAGGGTATGGCTGTTAAGAAGATTTAAGTTTCTACCTTCTCCAATGATAACACTTTCTGGAGAATTTAGTCATCCTCTTCTTCCCGGTAGAGAGAGACACTCTCAGATTTCCCTTCTAAATGTAAGTGTCTCTTACAAAAGGGTAATGTAGAGGCCACTTTGAGGCAAACTGGATTGAGTGATGGAATGTGGAAAGGGCCCGCAGGAGCCACCTGGCTGAATACAGAAAGGCCCAACAGGGGACCCACCTCAAAATATCCATAGGCCCTAAATGTCCAATGGGCTACTTCAAATGAGGCACAGTTACCAAAAAAAGGGAACATTCCAGAGATGTGACTACCAGATGTGACTACCAGAGATGTGATCCAGATGTGACTACCTCTTCATCTCCCCCCTTTAAATACAGCCCCCATCCACTGCCTCCTTGCAGACAGCTTCGCCTTTGCAGTCCTGCCTACTTCTCCCTTGCGGTGTATTCAGTAAACTAGCTCCTTAGTTCTGCCTCAGGTGAATCCTTTCACCTCCTGCGGCACTGGCTTCCACGAGATCATCACCCCGCATTTGGGGTCTCCATCCAATTAGACAGATCCTCTATTTAGATACCACAGGGAACTTCTGCTTAGTTTTCAGAGCTTCTCCTAGGTTTGCTCTTTCTGAAAAATACTTTGCCTAAAATAATCCTTATGTCAAAGAGGCATATTTTGGGATGACAAATTCTGTTTTCCTTAAGAACTGCTCTCGTTCGTGGAGGTACTGGTGTCCTATTATTTTTGGTCATCTTAATTTCATAAAAATGATCCTTCCTGCCTAGGTCATTTAGCTAATAATAACCTGACAGAGTATAAATTTATCGTGGAAATCACTTTCAGGCAAGTAGGGTTGAGCAATGGAATGGAAAGGGCCACAGTGACCACCTGGCTGAATACAGTCAGGCCCATCAGGTGACCCACCTCAGAATATCCACTGGCCCTAAATGACTAATGGGCTACTTACAACCAGGCACAGTTACCAAAAACGGGGGAAATTCCATAGGTCAAGATACTTCCTCATCTTCTCTCCTTAAAAGCAACCCCTTCCAACTGTGTCCTTACAGACAGCCTCTCCTCTGCTGTCCTGTCCACTGCTCCTTTGGTGTGAATTTTGTAAACCTCCATCTCCTGTGTTCTGCCTCAGGTGAATACCTTCACCCCCCCATGCCACCAGCTTCCACTGGATCATCCCCCACATTTGGTGGCTCCCATCTGATGCAGAGTCATCCCATTAAGGCACTACCTTTATGAATCTGTTAATTGAAAGAACTCTCATCTCAGCATTTGTAAATGATATTCCTTAAGTGTATTTATATTTCAAAGCATAATGGGACATATATTTTCCATTTCATGGTTACATAACTATCATGTGTACACACACAAAAACATAACTGAAAGACACTAAAACTTATAGTCACATATGATTAAGATCACATATGATTAAGAAATTAATTATCTGATAATTCCATTACCTTAGATGCCCCTTTTAAAAGTTTGGTCATATAATTTTCCAGATTATTTTCCTAAGTATAAACTACAATAATTACATATAGATTATGACAGTTGCTGGAGGGGTAAATGAAGTCAAGAAAATCTTGGTTTTTGAGATTCAATAAATAATAGCACAGTTGAGGAAGAGCTTCGTTTAGAGAAAAATGGACAAAGTTGATGAGAATTGCTACAGAGATACTGAAATGGCTTAAAAGCACAAACTTGAACAAAAACCAAAATTGCTGCACTAATATTTCAGTGAAACTCAATTTTAAGGTAACTTTTTTCCTCCTTCCATAAACCTCCCCTCCCTTTTGTTTCAGGAACCAGGTACCATGAGATCACGTGAGAAAGGAAGACTGCAGCACATAAGCAATTCCTCTCACAACTGGTTAGATCCTGTATTTCTCTATAAAACCCCCAGCCGCTTTCTCAGGGAGGGCTTGCAGTTTTTTGAAACCTTATTGACTGCAGCCTCTTTTGCCAAGCAAAGTAATAAATTATCTTACCTCTTTGTATCCAGACTCTGTCTTTACATTACATATTTTAGCTCCCTAGCACAGAGCTTGGTCTTCAACAAAAATGTCTTGAATATGTAATAGGAGAGGGGATCAAGTATTCATGGGGAAAACATGGACGCGTTATCTACACGTTGAAGAAGGAAGGCAACATTAGGGGGTACAGAATATTAGATGGGTGGACGTGGTGTAGAAGTTTATGGAAGCCCTTTTCTGACTGTCTCTGATTGCACAGTAGTTTAGGAAGCAAGATCATTAGCAAATACTGAATGAGGGGCAGAACATGCTGAAAGTGTAATGAGAAAAGTCTGTGATACTGAATAGAGTTGGAGAAGAACAAACTAAGATAATAATGATTTCTGGGCAGCTCTATGAGCTCATTTGAGGTTTGTCACCATGAACTGAAAAGCAGCATGGTTTGTGTCATTTTCTGTAGTCCTTCTCACTTTGTGGGTGAGGGACAGGTGAAAAGAGAAATTCAGTTGGTCATGTGTTTATTCATCAAGTATATGAAGCAAGGAAGGGGCGAGCAAGGTGAGAAGTTACCACGAAATGCTTGTAATAATGGGTTAAGGATGTTAAGTTGGGACAGGGGAAGGAGAGAGGGTGCAAAAGTCTGCTTGGACTCTTCCTGACTTGATCTACACCACTTTAAAAAGATAACTCATAGATGAAGCATAAGTGCTTCCAGAGTAGAAGGTCTAAACTAATCCTGGTGCAAACAAATTCTCTTAGAGAAGTGCTTTCCTTGCCACAGGCTCTAAATTTCCCCCTGTCAAGGCCCGGGGAAAATAGTTTAAATGACCCCTGGATATGAAATGTTTCCTTCACTGTCTTTATTGTTTATCAATTCAGTGACAGGAACATTATGGAGACTCAAGCGTGTAGTCAAAAGAAAGGAATTTTCTCTATACCCAACAAAATCAGAGAAGTGTTGGGACAGATACACAGGTCTATTAGCATAAATAATTCCAGACTTCATCCTTAACATTCATGGGTCGTTTACCCCTCATTTCTACAGTAAACTTATGTCCCAGTTGGTCTGGGCATTTCCCAGTGTACACCTGTTATTCTGTCATCCTCAGGTTAAAGCTTTCCTTTACTCTAAGGTTCGAGTACTCTAAGTGTTCGCGTTCGAATAATGCATGTATCCAATCAGTCACCAAGATTTGGCAATGCAGGCCAGCTTAACACTAATATTTCCTATAATGTTTATCATTCGAAACTAGACAAAAACCCAGAGTACAGGCTTGATTTATATATAAAACTAAACTAAAATTAGCATAGCAATAAATCTGTGGGATTTATTTATGCGCTTCTCATAAGCACAGTGATTAGCTATATATGCCTTTTAAAAATTTAACAAAAATGAAATGCATGTTTAAAATATTAAATATAGGAAATGTCTAGCCTTTACAATAAAAAGTTATCATGGCTGTGTTTTATTTTCATATGAAATTAATACTAGGCCACTGGATTTTGATGTTATGAAAAAATATTTTAACACATTTAAATGGAAAAAAGTCTTGACTGTTAAAATTTTTATATCAAAAGATCATAAGCCTTTTGCAAGAAATAAAGCATTCCTCAGTAAAGTGCTTTGTTTTGTTTTTTTTTAATATGTGATACCCAGTAAGCTCTACTTTAAAAATACAAAAAGGGATAAAAATAATAACACATAAGTACCTTCATTCTTAACATGACAGATAAATATGATTCCCTTTACTTGGCTCAGTTTTCCCCCAAATCCATTCAAGTACATGAATCACAGATGTTCCCATGGCGAGTCCTTAGAGATGTGAACACAGGGTATAAACAAATATTTAAAAATAACTTGAGTAACAGACAGAAAAAATTAAATGTGAAAAATGTTAATACAGTTTTAAGATTAGCAACAACCCTTGGGGAAGTAGGGTGAGAATCTTATTGAAATCATGGAGTGTAGGAGGGTACAAGTTCACAGTAAGTTATTTCTGAATGTGGGAGAAGAGAAGCTATGAGGACCTCACTTGGTAGATGACAAATGTCCTCTAGGCTTTTCTAGGTGAAAGCCTGCCAAACATGAAATTTCTACAGAAAGCTGTCAACTGATCTGTGGCACTATTGTATTGCTACAGATTTCAGTAGAGATAGCCAAAAGAATGAAGCTAAAACACATGCAAAAAGATTAAAACCAGTTTTGAGTGTTTGTGAGCAAAAGAGGACAGGAATCTACAAATAGAATTTAAAATATATTGAGGAAGAGGTTACAAAACCTATATTGGAAGTAATAATTACTTGACTCCAAGTGACATAACAAATTCATCTCTACTTGCTATCCTTTATTCATGGAAATTTCAAAACTATTAGTGCAGAAGGGGATACTGGGTAAGTCAGCAGAGAGGTAGAACTATTCCACCTTTCAGTTATTCCAGCAACTTCTGGGTAATGAGGTATGTGATAAGACCAGTTAGTTTCATAGTCATGAACCCACTGCTGGACTTTTTTTTGTTGTGCAGTTTTCTTGATCAGGAACAGTGCTATGGAGATTCCCATAAGAGTGATTAAGGTGATCTGTGAGTCTATGGATGACTGCGCTGATGCAAGTATTATAGGCAAGTAAGATAAATTCACATCCATAATGTAATTAACTAGGTAGCTAGCTGGTCACTCTGAGGAATGGTGCCATAACAGAGGCTCCATGTTGGTCCCTGCTATTAATAGGTTGGGCACTGAGCAGCAATGTTAGTCAGGTCAGGCTTGGTAAGGAGAATCCCACATTGTTGAACTCATGTTTAGCCTTTACTCCTATCTCCATGGCTACTTTTTTCCTTCCATGGACTCTTTAACCAAGAACTGGAAAGAAAGTGACATATCCATAGAATCTGTTAGTTTACCCACATGATAATTAAGATTATCCTCTGTTGTGGATCCTTTTGATTCATATTCACATTAGACACATCTATATTCATAATCTGTACTCATTTGGAAAAGTCCATCCACTGACCTCATACCCAGAGTTCCTTGTAACCAGTCTTCCAATCCTATTCCTTCTGAGTCACCACCCATTCATCCAAGCATTAACAACTGGTGATAGATCTCTGTAGATCCATATTTCTGACCATCTCTCACTCCAGGTAAAGTGGACAACCAAATTTCTGCTTGAGGTTATGCCCATTGGTAAGATTTTCTTTAACCAATGTCCTTTAGAATCACTTCTGAGTGGGGATGTAATGCTATGGCTTTCCCCTTTTAGATTATAAGAGCATATTGCATAGACTCCGTTGTTCACTGGACTCAAGATACTGTTTTTGTTTTCTTAAGTTAACCAGTTGTCAGGAACACAGCAATAGATCATAGGTACAGTCTGAAAGAGAGACGGTGATAGAAGATGAATCAGTGTCAAAAGAATCTGAGTCTCCTGACACAACTTATACTTTTTGGACCTGATTGAGCTCAATGTCCAATATACCACTTCCACTTGATGATGGATTGCTACAACATACCCAAATTATAGCTAAGTGGGGCAGACAACACTTAGTTAGTAACAGCAATCTCAGATCCCATGCTGAGCTGAGTCTTTTCCAAGTCCTAATAGCAAGCCAGAAACTGTTCCCCAAAATGAGATTAGTTATCTAAGGGAAATGCACTGAATTGCTCCAAAATTCTAGAGGTTTGTGCTGTGATTCTCCTTTAGGTGATGACAGAGATTTCATTCACCATACCCACAGCTATGAACATTCTGAGTATCCTTGGATTGGCAGGATCAAAAAGCCAAGTATTTGAGCAACTTTTACTAAAGCCTTAACTTCCTTCAAAGCTTTCTTTTGTTCTACTCTGTGGAAACTGGTAGTCTTACAGATAAGTCTGTTGATTCATTGAGGTAGCAGTGTTGAATGTGGCATAAGTTTCCTCCAAAATCCACAAAAACATATCAGGCATCATACTTCTTATTTCAAGGTAGATTGTGTGAAGTACACCAATTTGATTTTCACTTTGGAGGAATATTTCAACATATTCCAGACATATACTCTCCCACCCACAACACTAGAAATGCTATTGAGTTGGAGAGCCCCAAAACTTTTGTGCAGCTTATTTCCTACTATGTAGTTTGGATATGTTTTATTAAGGCATATAAAGTACTTGTGCTTCCTATTCATAGGATCCAATCAACATAATGAAGTTAATAAAAAGGCCTAGTGTAAAATTTTGTGGACTGTCAAAGATTCAGAACTAATGTGTGGTATGAGCTAAAGGATCTGAGTATTTCCTTTTTCTTAGTTCACTGTCACTCTATTGTGGTCTCGGGTCTCTTTGGACAAGGTCTGAAATATTTACTATATGTACTGGCAATGATAGTGCAGGGTTTTCCCTCAAAGGAACTCAATTTCCCCTTCAATCAAAAAGCTCTGGGTCCAAAAATTTATATGGCTGTGAGTCTCCATTGTTAAGCTCAAGTCATTTTCTTCACTACCTGATACAGAGTGTTTTGTTTTGTTTTTCTGTTACACAGATCATACAATGCTCTAGTTGAATGACCATTTATGTTGTTTCTAAGGACACCAGGATCAATTAGCCACTGTCAAAAATCCCTGAAAACCAAGAAATTCTTATTACTGTTATATCCCTTTTGTTCTTTATGGTAAATCAGTCAACCTTGTCTTTGGCAATTAATTGCTGTCATTTGCTATCTGATACTCTTGGTCCTCACTAATAACCACTAGTGATTTGTTAGTAAATATTTAACAACTAGATTGCCAGCACAAGAAGGAAAGGAAGGAAGGAAGGAAGGAAGGAAGGAAGGAAGGAAGGAGGGAAGGAAGGAAGGAAGGTAGGTCAGAGGAGAAAGGAAGGAAGGAACCTGTCTGTGGCATTTGCTGGTTTTTGGGGTATAAATAGTACCACTATGGCTGAGTTCAAGTTACCAATGTGATATCACTAAACATAAAGTTGGGAAGAGGTATAGTTTATAGTATTTCCTCCATACATACATAATAATCATAAATAATCTCATGGGGCGCCTGGGTGGCTTAGTCGTTAGGCGTCCGACTTTCGCTTAGGTCATGATCTCGCGGTTCGTGGGTTCGAGCCCCGCGTTGGGCTCTGTGCTGACTGCCAGCTCAGAGCCTGGAGCCTGTTTCAGAGTCTGTGACTCCCTCTCTCTCTGACCCTCCCCTGCTCACTCTGTCTGTCTCTCTCTCTCCTAGAAATAAAAAAAAAAAAAAAAAAATACCCCATAAATAATCTCATGGGCTTTTCCAATTTGATATAAATTACTGAGGAATAAGGAAACAATGAAGAATAATCAATACATCATTTGGCACAATAAATCAAAATTTTTTATAATCAGTTGTAATGCTAACTCCATGTGGATGCTCCCATTTTAGAAATATATGTAATACTGCAGGATGTAACAGACTATAAAATAGGGAGACTGCCAATCAGTGTGAACACTCAGTGAAGTGGTACAATAATCTGAATGATGTGACAAGTATTTAGGACTAAAGAGAATTAACACACGGGTGACATCCTTAGGCAAGGTCTTTCGGGTAGAGTATTTTGACACCCATAGATTATTTTCAGCATTCTGAATTTCAGTTTATAAAGACCTACTGTTATAGGGCTCTGCCTATTATGCCCACATTATTTCTGGCTGTCTTTAATTCATCAGACTTCTATCAGATTACTATCTTATTGCTTCTGACACAAAATCAATTATAAATTTTCTGTGTTAGGTAGAATCTCCCAGTCTTTCCTTTGGAATTAATAACTTTCTGGCCTCTGACACCATCCATCTTCATATTGCTTCACTTTTTTGCTTAAAATTTCACAACTTCTGGTCGGATCTGTGCAGCTCTTTTCCAGAGAAGTTTTTTGATGGAACAAATTGTACTTTTGTATTGTGCTATTTAATCATATATGTTTTATGCTGCTTTTAAATACTTAATATTGTTATTTTAAAAAGCAATATGTGGAAGGCAGGAATAATGGTGAAGTAGTGCTGACCATGAACCTTCCCAGTCTCTTCGTAAAAAGAGATAGGCCAACTAGGAGCAAAGAAATACTAACTATCACAAAAGTTGCTGACAAGATATTTCTATGAGCCTCAGAGAGTGAGCAAGCAAGGCCAACTCAATGTAGTATAAAAACCTGCATAGGAAGAGAAGCTGTGTGGGAAAAGCAGAAGAGAGACAAAGAGGGCTTCTGACAGATTTAAGATCTAGGAAACAGAAATTCCCAACAAGCTTTCATTTCTACAAGAAGGGCTTCCCCACTCTGAGTGAGCCACCTGACAAATTTGGGAGGGGCTCCAAAGGCTCCACCTTGTAAGCAGATGAGACAATCAGAATGTGCTGGATATCCTAAGTCCAGAGGGCCCCCCAATATACTCAGTGACTGGAAAGAGCACTATGAGGAAATACTGCTGAGAAGAGTATTTACATTTATTTGACCAGGAACTCTGAGGTAAAAAAGGATGACATTTCAGATTTAAGTGGGACAAGGGTCTTGACAAGAATATATCTCAAGAAGTTTTGAGGAGAGGGACTGGTGTCAACAAGGTGGCAGAAAAGGAAATCCTGGCCCTTGCCATCCCCCCAAAGAGACAGTGACATAACAGCCATGTATGGGCCAGAATACCTTTACAAAATTCCTAGAATCTAGTTAAGAAGTTGCAGTACCCCAGAAAAGCACAAGACTGAGAACAGCTTCATTGAAACAAGTAAGAAGAGCAATTTACCTTTACCTGTGGTTCCCTCTCCTCCAAGTTGGCAGAGTTAAGCATCAAGAAAAATCCCATTTTCCAATGACTTCTCCTGCAGGCAAAAGAGACAGTGAAAGGTGCATCCAACATAGCCAGCCTTTTGGAATGCTGCCTGAGAAATTTTCTCCCGTCTTGCTTCACCCAGAGTGTTGAGGAATTTGGCATAGCTAGAATGCCTAGGAACAGCTAAGAACAAAGAAGAGGCATGGGTGGCTCTCAGCAGCTGGTGTGGCCCTCAGCAGCCAGCTCAGCACCCAGCAGCCAGCGCAATCGTTGGCAGCTGGCAAGGAAATCAGCAGACAGTGCAGATCTCAGCAGCCTCTGTAAATCTCAGCAGATGACGCATTTTTCAACAGAAGGCATGAATCTCAGAAGACCGTGCAGTTCTCAGCAGCTGGATCAGATCTGTGGGACTGGAATGCGGTGCATAACCATGAGACTTCTTCAGGAGAGGGGGACAGAAGTAGTACTTGTGCCCAATATCCCAGTATCTCAGTGTACTGCCCACGGGAGAAAAAAAAAAAGAAGGATAGCTCTCAGTGTCCAACATGGTTCAGCAAGACTAGGAGAAGATGTAAAACCCTAAAACTTCTCTCCCAGAAACCAGGGAGAGGAATAGAATGTTCACATCCATAATAAGGCTTGTGAGGTTCCCAGAATCTAGCCAGGCTGACTGGTTAAGGTTTTTCCTTGCTGAAGCCAGTCCTCAAAATTAGAAAAGGTTCCTGCTTCTTCAAATGTGCAAACAAGAACTCAAAGTTATAAGAAACACAGAGAATCAAGAAAATACAATATTAACAAGTAAAAATAGTAAATCCCCAGGAACAAACACAAAAGGAATGGAGATCTATGAAGTATATGACAAAGAATTAAAAACAATTGTCTTAAAGGACCTCAGTGAGCTGCAAGAATGAACAGGCAGACAACTATACAAGGTAAGAAAAAGAATATGTGAACAAAATGAGAATACTAACAAAAAATTAGAAACCATACAAAACAATAAAAGAGAAAGTATGAAGCTGAAGAATACAATAACTAGAATTTTTTCATTCAATGGAGTTACATAGAAGACTTGATGAAGCAAAGGAATCAGCAAACTTGAAGGTAGGTCATTGAAATTATCCAGTCAGAGAACAAAGAGGAAAAAATAAGAGTGCTAAAACCTAAGTGACTTGTGGGAAATCATCAAGTGAACTAAAAGAATATAGGTAGCATAAGAATCTCAGAGGAAGAGAGAGATAAAGGAGTGGAAAGGTCATTTAAGGAAATAGTGGCCAAACACTTCTCAAATCTGGGGAAGGAAATGCCATCCAGATTCAAAGAGCCCAAGAAACTCCAAATATGAGAAATTTAAAGCAGTTTGCACCAAGACAGATAATAAAATTATTTAAGTTAAAGAAAAAATATTTGGGGAACTCAGTCGGTTAAGCATCCAACTTCCGCTCAGGTCATGATATCATGGTTTGTGGGTTCCAGCCCCGTGTCAGGCTCTGTGCTGAAAGCTAGCTCAGAGCCTGGAGCCTGCTTCAGATTCTGTGTCTCCCTCACTCTCTGACGCTCCCCTGCTCATGCTGCCTCTTCCTCTCTCTCAGAAATAAATAAAAACATTTTTAAAAATAGAGAAAAAATTGAAAACAGCAGGAGAAAATTGGCTCATCACATATAAAGGATCTTCCTATTAGCAAATTTTCAACACAAAACTTGTAGTCCAGAAGAAAATAGGATGATATACTCAAAGTGCTGAAAGAAAAAATTTGAAATAAAAAAATTCAAGATGCTTTTAAGCCTCACAGTAATCACAAATACCGAGATATGTATGATATATGACATTTGATATATATGTACTTCATATATATCATATATATGATAAATATGAGAAATAGAGAAAAGAATCACAGAATATCACAACAAAAATTAATAAAACACAAAGGAAGATAGCAAAAACAGGAAAAGAGGAAACAAAAAAGACAAAATAATTAACAAAATGGCAATGCACAGTTCCCTTTTCAATAATTACTTTAAACAAATAGTGGCTGAATAGACAAAAAAAACCCCAACTATATGCTGCCTACAGAGATTTATTTTAGATTAAGTCTGAAAGTAAAGGGAGGGAAAAATGTATCCCATGCAAAGAGTAAACAAAAGAGAGCAGGAGTGATGATACTTACATCAGACAAAACAAACTAAATAAAAAATGGTCACAAGAGACTAAGGAGTACTATACATAATGATAAAATGCTCAAATAATCAGGAAGATATAAAACTGATAAATATATATATATATGTACCCCACAACAGAGTAGCTAAATATATAAAGCAAATATTAATAGAACTGAAGGGGAAAATAAATAGGAACGCAATAATAGAACATTTCATATGTCACTTTCAACAATGAAGAGAACATTGAGAAATTCAACAAGGAAATAGCAGACTATAGATCAAATGCATCTAACAGGCACATATAGAATTTTCCATAAAAACAGCAGCATAATGAAGATTCTTCTCAAGTGCACATGGAACATTTTCTGGGATAGATCACATGTTAGGCCACAAAACAAATTATAATACATTTAGAAGATTCAATCATATCAAGTATCTTTTCTTTTTTTCTTTAATATTTATTTTGAGAGACAGAGTGCAAGCAAGGAAGGGGCAGAAAGGGAGACAGAGAATCCCAGGCAGGCTCTGCACTGTCAGCACAGAACCTGATGTGAAGCTTAAACTCACATGCTGTGAAATCATGACCTGAGGCAAAATCAAGAGTCAGACCCTTAACTGACTGAGCCACCCCTCAAGTCTTTTCTAACCATAATGATACAGAACTAGAAATTAGTAACATAAGGAAAGTTGGAAAATTCAAAACCATGTGAAAGTTAAATGATACACTCCTGAACAACCATTGGGTCAAAGATGAAATCTCACGAAAAATCAGAAAACAGCTTGAGACAAATGGAAATGATAACACAGTATAACAGCAACTTATGCGATGCAGCAAAAACAATATTAAGAGGAAAGTGATAAATGCTTATATTGGAGAAGAAAAATAGATCTCAAATAAACAACGTAATATTACATGTCAAGAAACTAGAAAGGGAATAACAAATTAAGTCCAAAGTTAGCAGGAACAAGACAATAATAAAGCTTAAGGCAGAAATAAACAAACTACAGGCTGAAAGAAAAGGAAAGAAAAAAAAATCAATGAAAGCAAGAGTTGGCTTTCTGGAAAGATAATCAAAATTGACAAACCCTTAGTTAGACAAAGATTGAAAGAGAAGACTCAAATAAATAAAAACAGAAATGAAAGGGAAGACATTACAATTGACGTCATACGGAAAAAATATAAGAGACTTTTACAAATAGTCATACACCCACACATTGGGTAATCTATAAGAAATGTAGAAATTCCTAGAAACATACACTCTATCAAGACGGAATAACAAAGAAATAGAAAACTTGAACAGACCAAAACCAAGTAAAGAGGTTGAGTCAGTAATCTAAAACCTCCTAAAGAAAGACAGCCTACAACATGATAACTTCACTGGTGAGTTTTACCAAATATTTAAAGGAGAATTAACACCAATCCTTCTTAAATGCTTCCAAAAAATTGAAGAGGAAGAAACACTCCCAAACCCTTTTTATAAGCATTATTTTACAGTGCCAAATACCAAAGCCAGACAAGGACACAAGAAAAGAAAGTTACAGTCCAACACCCCTTAGGAACATAGATGTAAAAATCCTCAACAAAATATTAGCAAGTTGTTTTCAACAGTATATTAAAAGGATCATACACAGTGATTAAACGGAATTTATCCCTGGGATGTAAAGATAGCTTGACATAGAGAAATCAATAAACATGATATACTGCCTTAATGTAATTAATGAGAAAATCATATGATCATCTCAATTGATACACAAAGAGCATTTGACAAGATTCAGCAGCCCTTCATAGTAAGAATTCTCAGCAAATTAGGTATAGAAAGAATGTACCTCAATATAATAAAAGCTATATATAACAACCCAGAGTTAACATCATACTCAACAGTAAAAACCTGAAAGCTTTCCCTTTAAGATGAGGAATAAGACAAGGCTGCCCAGTCTCACCACTTCTACTGAACATAGTCCTGGACATACTAGGCAGAGCAATGAGGCAATCAAGAGAAATAAAAGGCACCAAAATAAGAAAAAAGTAAAATTGTCTCTGCTTGAAGAGTACATGATATTATACACAGCAAACCCTAGATGCTCCACACACACAAAAAGTTAGAAATGATAAACCAGTTAGGTTAAGTTGTAGAATACAAAATGAAAATACAAAAATCAATTCTATTTTTATACAGTAATACAATGAGTTATCTAAAAAGGAAATTATAAATCAAACTTCAAGGAGCTATTCCTTCACACCTGTCAGAATGGCTAAAATTAACAACACAGGAAACAACAGATGTTGGCGAGGATGCAGAGAAAGCCGAACTCTCTTAAGCTGTTGGTGGAAATGCAAATTGGTGCAGCCACTCTGGAAAATTATATGGAGGTTCCTCAGAAAGGTAAAAATAGAAGTACCCTACCACCCAGCAATTGCACTATTAGGTATTTATCCAAAGCATATAAAAATACTGATTTGAAGGGATACATCACCCCAATATTTATAGCAGCATTCTCAACAATAGTTAAACTATGGAAAGAGCTTAAATGACCACAGACTAATGAATGGATAAAAAAGAAGTGATACATATACAATGGAATGCTGGGGCGCCTGGGTGGCTCAGTCAGTTGAGTGTCTGACTTCCACTCAGGTCATGATCTCATAGTTAGTTGGTTTGAGACCTGTGTCGGGATCTGTGCTGACAGCTAGCTCAGAGCCTGGAGCCTGTCTTCAGATTCTGTGACTCCCTCTCTCTCTGACCCTCCCCTGCTCACGCTGTCTCTATCTCTCTCTCAAAAATAAATTAAACATTACACAATGGAATGCTACTAAGCCAACAAAAAGAGTGAAATCTTGCCATGTGTAAAGATGTGGATGTAGCTAAAGACTACTATGCTAAGTGAAATAACTCAGAAAGAGACAAGTACCATATGATTTCATTCATATGTGGAAATTAAGAAATAAAACAAGTTAACATAGGGAGGTAAAAGAGAGAGATGAACAATAAAATGAACTCTTAACTATAGAGAACAAACTGAGGGTACCAGAGGGAAGGTAGGCAGGGGTTGGGTTAAACAGGTGGTGAGTATTAAGGACAGCACTTGTGATGAGCACTGGTAAGTGATGAATCATTAAATTCTACATCTGAAACTATAATACCCTATAGTTAATTAATGAATTTAAATAAAAATTTAAAACATAAGTAAACAAACATATAAATAAAGACAAAATGAATAAACAAAAAAATAATCTAATTTATAGTAGCATTGAAAAGAATAAAATACTTAGGGATAAACTTAGCCAAGTAGTATATATTAATCTAAGTTTCACACATTTACAAAATTTAACTCAAGATGAATCTTAGACTTAAAAGCAAATTAAAAAATATAAAACTCTTAGAAAAAGAACATACAAGAAAAAACCTCTGATCTATACATAAACCAATCTCAAACGTTCCTTCAAAAATGATTCATAAGAGAAAAAATTAAGAAATTGGATTTGATCAAAATTAAATATGTTTGCTCTGTGAAAATCCCTGTTAATTCCAGAGGCTGGAATAAAATATTTTCAAAGCATATGCCTGACAAAGAATTAGCATCTCTAATATAAAATAGAACTTTCAAAATACAGATACTAAAAAAATGCCAACAATCCAGTTAGAAAATGGCACTCAAGGCATGGAAAGGCATTTCACCAAAGAAGATATACAGATAGCAAAGGAGTATATAAAAAGAGGTTCAACATCATTAGCTTTTAGGAAATTACAAATCCAAATCACAGTGTCCAAAGTAAAATGTAGTGAGAACATCAAATGGTGGCAAGGATGTGAAGAAACTGGACCGCTTATAATTTCTGGTGAGAATGCAAAATGATATAGTCACTATGGAAATAGTTTAGCAATTTCTTTAAAAACTATGAGAGGTATTGTATTCACTTTCAAACGTCCCCTCTCTGTAAAGTGAGCTTTGCTACTATTCTTCCTTTCTAATCTTATAACCTAATAAACTTTTGCCTGCTGTTAATAAAACAAAACAAAGCAAAACAAAAAACAAAAATAATTCATGCACAGCCATATGGCCCAGCAATGGCACTCCTGGACTTTTTTCCCAGAAAAATAAAATTTATGCTCACAAAAAACCCTACACATGAATGTTCATAGATCTTTTATTCATAATGGCTAAGAACTTGTAACAACCCAGGCATCCTTCAAAGGGTAAATGTGCAAACAAACTACGGTACCTGCACACTATGGAATACTGCTCAGCTATAAGAAAGAATGAACTATTGATGCATACAGAAAATTAGACAGACTTCTAGGGAATGGTGATGCTATGTGAAAAAAAAAGCAACATAAAAACTTACACACTGTATTATTCCATTTATATAACATTATAGAAATGACAAAATTACAGAAACGGAGGACAGATCAGCAGTTTCTAGGGGTTGGGGGGAGGGATGGTATAACATGGATGTGTATGTGACTATAAAAGGGCAACAGAAGGGAATCTTGTAATAAAAATATGTCTCCTGATTGTATAAATGCCTTATCCTGGTTGTGGGATTGTTCTAGAATATTGCAAGATGATATCATTGAGACAAATGGGGGTACAGGCTATATGATTCTCTGGATTCTTTTTTCTTACAATGGTACATAAATCTATAATTATCGAGAAATACAAATTTTAATTAAAAATAGTCATAAACTTCTTGAGTCACCCCAAGAAGTATTTATGAGTCAAATTTTAAAAGATTCACAGTTCAGAGTGGTTAGCTAGCATTTTATATAAAAGAGCCATAATTCAGAGGAAATGACAAGTACTTCTTCAATCAGTATGTCAATCAGCAAATCTCATACTGTTAAATAGCACAATGAGTCTCATTTCTGTATGTATGAAAATTGTTTCTTAGCTAATAGAAAACATTTTTTGAAAAGTATTCACATTTAAAGAAAAAAGTACGTGGATAGACTAACATATTTTAAAGATACTCTTAATGGCTTGTTGGGGTCAACTCATATCAGCTGATAAGAAAGATAATTAAATTTTCAGGAGTTTTCTGAGTCAGTTATTAAACACAACCATGATTAAAAATTAAATTACATAAAGTTGAACTTAAATATATTAAAAACAAAGGTAATACATACTCAAACCTCATCAATTTTTAGTTATTTTTCTGCACTTGATTATTACTTATCCTTTTGAGCTTATTTACATATATTAAAACTATTTGGTGGAAATACTATACAGTAGTGTACTACTCCACATATTTTCCCAAATTTGTGTTCAGTGACATCATGTGATAGCTTGAGATCAGCCATGGTGGGTATATTTATACCACAGCAATGAGCAAATGCTAAAAATTAGAACTTTTCATTTCTGGAGAGTTAGCTGTTAATTTTTACTGGATGACACTCTTCATTTTTGCCTGAGTATATATGTATATATCTTATACTCACTAATTGATTCCTGAGTGTCCTCTGTCTAATCATTGGTTGTCAAACAGAAAGACCACTGATTTTGGCACACTTAAACAGACTCAGTTAAGACTTCACAGAACTTAATCCATAGGTTGAATGAACTGATTCATGCCTACTTGCTAATGAACTAAATGATTTATAATTAATAAATTTCTTTACAGTTGCTAGAAGAAGTAAACATGGGTGTTTCTTATAGAAAAATCAGATGCATAAAAAACTACATAAGATAATTAAAATTATTTACAATCCCATCTCCTTAAAATGAACAATTTTTTTAGAGTTTGGTATTAAAAAAAAACAGCTTGGTATATGTTTGACATTATTTAAAAGAAATTTTTGAAAGAAGTTTATAATTGTTAGCATTTTATAGCAGTTATGTGTCAGGGGCTTCACTATGTATTTACACATATTATCTCAGTGAATGATCACAGTAGTCCTTTGAGATATGATCTATAAATTCCCCTATTATAAAAATATGGATAAGGTACAAGGAGGTTAGGCAACTCATTCAATTTACCCAGCTAGTAAGTGCTTAGAGACAAATTTTAGTAAGTACTTAAAACTGAAATCCAGACCATCTAATTTTAAAGTCTGTTTTTTTCTATGTTTCTAGTCTGTTCTGTTATATAATTTTTTAAAATCTTTCTTAAATATTCTTGAGAAATGTTATTTGAAAGGCTATGTGACACTTGATAAGATGTATGTGTCCTAGTTATATATATTTTGGGAAATGTTATAATATGTAGTGGGTAGTATTTATTTAGAGTTGATTGAATATGGTATTTTTGATCTTTAAAAACTTTGCCTAAGGGTCCTTGGACAGAAATAGAATCTCCAGTTATAAACATTAACTTTTTGAGGAAAAGCAAAGTCATCATTTCAATTTTCTGTACCTTTTAGAAATGTAGTCTGTAGTTAAGTTCAAAAAGTGCTTATATTTTTTAAAAAGGCTTTAAACTATTTATGCTCATATAAATCAAGATAAACTGTAAATGTGGTTATAAAAGTAAGTAAAATTTGAACCCCAAGTTTTGCCTACTGTAAGCAAATCTCTATGTAATAGAATGGATTAGTTTAATATAATTTAATTTCACAAGTTTAAGCAAATTTGCAGGTTGAATTTAAATACTCACTGGAGATCTTTTGTGCTGCATATTGATATACATTTGGAGGCTCAATTAATGATTTTATAGCCAATGAATTTAATTGAATTATTAATTATTAATTTATATTTACAATAGTTAATATAATAATTATCATTATTAATAACTCATTATTAATTAATACAATTAATTCTTGATACTAATAAAATAGAATTATAATTTAAAATTTTTATGACTAATACTGTAAGATTATATAAAATATAATAGGTATCGGGGCACCTGGGTAACTCAGTCAGCTGAGCATCCAACTCTTGATCTCAGCTCAGGCCTTGATCTCAGGGTCATGAGGGTCATTTTTTCCTAAAATATATATATATATATATATATATATATATATACACAAATGAAATATGCATGCTTATACACAAAGCTGCAAGCTCACTTATACACAAAGCTGCAAGCTCACTTATAGAAAATTGTCCAACTAGACTGCAAACCATCACTGCTTTATTATTTACAGTTTTTTTACAAAGCATTAGAATGAAAAGACTTCATCAAATTCATGAAAATGGAGTAGAGGTATATCTCAACCCTTTTCATTTGAGTCAAGTTGCTAGTATGGTCCAAACATAGTGGAGATAAAATAGTTAAACATTACCTTGTTTGTCCCAGTCCCAGAAGTAATATGCATTCAAAAATTCTAAGTTGCAAAAGAGATGTACTCAGGTAGGAGAAACATGTTTCTTAATTTGGTGACACTTATCAAAAGCTACCTCAGTTCACATCACTTCTATCATTACCATACTATGGAGTGAGAGATACCATCCCTGGAGAGGTGGCAGTTGCCCTCAGGGAGGTCAACAAAGTGAGGGCAATTAATCTGTCTCAGCAAAAACATTGCAAGATTCAGTTCAGGAGCAAATTAAGAACTATAGAAGTGCTACCAGTAAAAATAGAGTAGAGGAAGACCACAATACCTTGACTTGGTTTTCCTGAAGAAAGCCTGCTCTTTAGTAACAGCTCTACCTGGCCATAAGCTTTGGCTCCATTTCACTGGTTGTGAAATTTGTGGTGTTGTATGCAAATTCTGAGGGCTTCTGGTTTTTGTAGGTAAGAGTTGAATAATAAAACATACTTCATGGAGCTGTGTGAAGATTAAAGGAGCTAATATGTGTAAAGTGCCTGGAAGTGATTGGCTCATTGTAGACAATGAGACAGATGCTTTCCTTTTCCTCCACTTCACCACTTGAAAGCAGTACAAAAGCCTGGGTGTAAAAGAATCGGTTGTTTCAGTGACTTGGGTACTAGATACAGAACACCAGACATCAAACAAGAATCAGCAAGTATTGTATCATTATAAATAAAGAAAATAAAGAAAAGCCAGAGACAATAGGGGTCAGATAGCACCTCTCCAGCCATAGCTGGAAAAAATGTTAGTCATACAATGGCAAAGTAAATGAGATAATAGAACAATGAGAATTTGTCTCAATTGAGAGCTTGTAAATTCACACAACCATTTTAGAAAGTACAGCAATTTAATGTTATCTAATAAAGTTGACTATAACCTTTACTTACAGACTATAAACCCTAGAGAAAATTCTGTGCAAAAGTTTCTGGAAAAATGTACAATCATGTTCATAGCAGCACTGACTGCAATAGAAAATTTGAAAACATGTTAATTTGCCTAACAGAAAAAAAATCCAATTGTGATACATTTATTCAATGGCTTACTATTCATCAGTTAGAAAGGGTGAATTAAAGCTACTAGCCTACTAAGGCTAAACTTGAATTATTAACAATTAATAAATTTCTTTATAGTTGCTAGGAGTAACATAGGTCCTTATTGTAGAAAAATCAGATGCATAAAAAAAACCATAAAAGATCATTAAAATTATTTACCACCCCATCTCTTAAAATGAACTTGGTATATGTTTGAGACTATTTAAAAGAAATATTTTGAAATACTTCTAAGTGAAATATTAGGCAAGTTAGACAGAGAAAGACAAGTACTGTATAATCTCAGACGGGAAATCTAAAAAAACCTGAACTCATAAATACAGAGAATGGGTTGGCAGTGGCTAGAGGCAGGAGGTGGAGACAGGGGAAATGGGTGAAGATTGTCAAAAGTACAAACTTCCAGTTATAAGACAATTACATTTTAGAGATGTAATGTATAGTGTGGTGACTAAAGTTAATAGTGTCTCATTGTATATTTGAAAGCTGGGGCGCCTGGGTGGCAGTTAAGCGACCAACTCGATTTCAGCTCAGGTAACGATCTCATGGTTGGTGAGACTGAGCCCCGTGTTGGGCACTGACAGCATGGAGCCTGCTTGGGATTCTGGGATTCTCTCTCTCTCTCTCTCTCTTTCTCTCTGCCCTCCCCACCTGTGCTTGCTCTCTCTCTCTCAATAAATAAGTTTTAAAAATAACGTCGCTAAGAGGATAGATCTTAAAAGTACTCACCACATGAAAAAAAAAGTTGTAATTTCAAAAGGAGATAGACGTTAACTAAACTTATTGTGGTAATCATTTTGTAATATGTATACATAGATCAAATCATGTGGTACACCTTAAACTTACACAATACTATATGACAATTATGTCTCAATAAGCTGAAAGACTAAAAAGCATTATATTAAGAGAAAATGCAAATTAGAAACCAATATACATAGTGAAATGTAATAAAAATGTAAAGTTAAAAGATACAAAACAACATTGTTGTTGGTTGCCAAGGGTAAAGCAAGGGTGGGAATAGGAGAGGTTGGTAAAAGGGTACAAACTTTCAGTTGTAAGAGGAATATTATATTAGCATCTAATATAAACATGGTGACTACAGCTAATAACACTGTATTCTATCACTGAAATATGTAGCAGAGTAGAACTTAATTTTCTTACACACAAAAAAGATAAATAAGTGAGGTGATGATGTGTTAATGAACAAGATGGTAAGACTTTTCACAAGGGACACATACATAAATCATCATGATATACACTTTATTTTTCTTACAATTTTGTATCTCAATTAAAGCTGAAATTAATTAATTAACTAATTAAATTATCTCAGTACCAGTTTTCTTAAATTGTAGCATACCACTTAGTGATTCTCACACATTACTGATCCACAAATATAACAGGAATTACACCTACCCAGCATGAGAAATATTTACTTTTGTTAAACAAAATTGAGTTATTTGTTTTTCACCCCAAAGTAATACTTTTAATTTATAAGGATATAACATATGCGTACATATACATTAAGATATATTTAAAAATTGGTTTGTATTTCTACCAATTTATTAGAACATTCTAGGACACTGCAAATGCTTATAATCTATAGTCTAACCCACATAGATTAAAGAAAGCAGGACCCTCCTTCTAGTGCTCCTTTCTGAAGAGAGTATAACATTTTTCTTTTGCTTGCAATTTAGAATCTCTAAAAACCTACTGTTTAATATATCATTCTTGCTCGGATTTCACAGCCATTTTATGTGTGGTGTCATTGTGCTAGGTCAAATTCTGTGGAAGAAAGAGCACATCAGCAGAGTTTAAAAGTACACTTTTGAACATAGACTAAAGAATGTTGGACAGAATAGTCCCCAATATATTGAATTCATCTCCACAAGGAAAGATAAGTATGTTTTTATTGGAAGTCAAAAAAATGTGGAATGTAAATAAGGAATCATACCTACTTATCTAATTAAGGAGTCTAGCTAGCAAGTTAGCTTTCTGTCTCTACCAACTATCATCTGTAGTTTTATCTATCTAAATGTCTGAAAGTCTTATCTTTTATGGGACTTATTGGGTGAGTAATTTCAGAGACTCATTTCTGTATCTCCTTTTGAGAATTTAGCTAGGTGGGAAGGGATAGTAAGTAAGAATATTCTATTTTCTCTTTTCCCATATCCCTCATTGGAAATCTTTTATTTAAATGTCAAAATACAAACAAGGCAAATGATCAGGGGCTTTTCAACAACATTTCATCATTGTTTTTCTGATTATACCCAGATTTTTCCCATGGCTGGGTTGTGAGGAAACAATGCATCTGATTAAAAGTCATTTTAATGTAGTGATTAAACTAAACATGGTCTAAAGACAGAAGTGAGTTCCAGGCTCAGCTGGGTAAACCTAAACAGTTTTTAAGCAATTTATTTAATCTCTCTGAATGCTTTGTTTATATCACTTACAATGGAAATAATCCCCATAGAGTTGGTGGGTGGATTAAATAAGACAAACTGTACAGTGTTAAGCACAGATCCAGGCACAAAATACAAGCTGAATATAAATTAGCTAATATTATTTTCCCCTGCATCCTGGGGAAGATATCTTTCTTTAATTTTCAACACTGAAGAAAGAAATATAGCTCACACTATTTTATACCTTATGTAGTAACTGAGGGGGAATAGAGACAGCACACTAGTTGTCTGCAGTTTCATTTGGTATTGTATTAGTTTCCTATGTCTACTCTAACAATCACCATCAATTTTGTGGATTACATCATTTATTCTGTTATGGAGGTGTTGGGTGCCATTTTCTGAACTCATAGGTTGAGTAAGAACTCCTTATAGTTAAGGTGAGTTGCACGGACTCTTACTGTCAGATGGTGACCCCGATATCCATCCCCACCCAATTAGGCTTTAGTACTGACCCCCAAGTCACCTTGTTAATTGGTATTAGGAGTGACTCATTCTGGCTTTGATATGCTGATTGTACTTTGTGAAGGAACTTAATAAAGGAACTTTTTCTTTTGTGGTTATGGGAGCAACATTGTGTTCCTGAAAGACCTGTTTTTCTTAATACCTCCCATTAAGTAATGAGTGGGCTGTTGACCCCTGCTCACAAGAACTAACTTTTGCCTTTACTCTGCTAATGCCACCTCTGCGCTGTTCCCCATCCTTTGGCATATCAATGTTCTGGAGAATCTTTACTGATCAAGGGATTTATCATCAGAAGGTCACTACTGTGCCCTCCCCCAAACACTAAACCATAAAATAAAGTTGAGTCTCAGGCAGTGTGGAAAGGCCTGTCTGGTGACCAGAAAGAATCTCGTGCCTCTCTCATCCCTCCCTCACCAACACCATCCATCTTTCAGGGACCCCTGGACCCTGCTGGAGTGGGACTCCCTCCCGCATGAGGTAGAAATCCAAAGTCAGATTCACGAAGCTGAAGCTGAGATGTCATCGGCTGCAATTCCTCTGGAGGTTCTAGGGGAGAGTCCATTCCTTGCCCTTCCAGTTGGGCAGTGGTCCACATTCCTTATTTACAGCTGTGTCACACCAATCTCTGTCTCTGTGATCACAGGACCCTCTCCTCTTCCATATGAAATCTTCCTCTCCCTCCCTTCTATACATGTACTGCTGACAGCTTTCTAAAAGGGATCACTCGGGTAATCTAGACTAATCTCCCTGCCTCAAGATCCTTAACTAAATCACATCAAACATCGCTTTAAACATTCCCAGATTCTAGGAATTAGTACCTGGATACCTTTGGGGATAATTTTTCAGTTTACCACAAGCATCTTACCCTCCTAATCATACTGATTATTTCTGAATTGCCACTCTCTCTTCATCATATCACTAGCCAAAATAAGATTCTTTGGCTTAATATCTGCCACACATATGTGATGTATTAAATCTTACAAAAGGAGTTGGTTTTCCTCAAGATCTTAATCAGACTTAGAGGTCTAGATTCAAACTGCCTGGTCTCAAGAATTGGGTCCTCCATGTACTAGATGTGTGACCTTGGGAAGTTTATTAAAGCTCTCTGTACATTAACTTCCTCACTTACAAATGGAAACAGTAATTATTTCACAAATTTGATATGGGGATTAAAATTAATCACACTTGTAAAATGTATGCAATAGTAACTAGCACATTACTAAAGGATAATTATTTTTATTCTTATTATGCTGTTGTTGTTATTAAATGGACTTGCATGTGAGTTGCCTTTTTTAATCAGTGATGATAAACATGGTTATCACGTGCAGAAAGGAATTTGATTCTATGCCCATGCTACACTAAAGAGAAAATGGAAGAAGCTGAAATATAGTAGGAGTCATGTGGCAGTCACCTAAGTTTCTCCTTAACTCGGCAGCAGATGAAAAACATAATTGAAATTTCAAAGTTAACATTTTTATTTTATTTTATTTTATTTTTTTATTTAGAGAGAGAGAGAGAGTGCACAAGCTTGGGAAAGGGGCAGAGGGAGAGAGAGAGAATCTTAAGCATGCTCCAAGCTCAGTAAGGAGCCGAAAGGAGCCCGATGCTGGGCTCAATCCCATAACCCTGGGATCATGACCTGAGACAAAATCAAGAGTCAAATGCTCCACCAACTGAGCCACCCAGGAGCACATGGAAGTTAACATTTTTAAAAGAAGCCAAATAGGGGCGCCTGGGTGGCTCAGTTGGTTGGGTGTCCAACTTCGGCTCAGGTCATGATCTCATGGTTCCTGGGTTCAAGCCCCGCGTCAGGCTCTGTGCTGACAGCTACTTCAGAGCCTGTTTCAGATTCTGTGTCTTCCTCTCTCTGACCGTCCCCTGTTCATGCTCTCTCTCTCTCTCTCTCAAAAATAAATAAAATAAAATAAGCCAAATATCATTCAAAAATTATTTAAAAGGTTTCTAAAGACCACCAAAGAAATCCTAATTGTCACATTCTGGAAAACATTGTAATTAGTATCCATGGAATTTACTAGTCTAAGGTGGGCTGAAAAAAATGAATTTTTCATCTACACGTTGCACATCAATTTATGATGATAAGTATTATCATTGCTTCTTCCATTTCTAATTTGTGTATGTAATATACATCCATGTTTCTTATATCTATACATGTATATGTGTGTCTATATAAACTCTGTATTTATGTCAATCAAACATTTGTTCTATGAATGGTTTTCAAAAATTGGCTGCATATTTGTTGAATGCTGTTGGTTGCATTCCAGCTGCAGTATAATAATAAATGATGGCTTCATAATTCCTGAGATATCCTAATTCAATATTAGAATTTCAATATCAAAAAAGTGTATAACATGAGAGTTAAAAAAAAAAAAGTGCCATCTACTGCTGGGAACTGCACCGGCCTCACTGGATGAAAGTCACCGCGAGGAAATGGCAGCATTTGCACAGCTCCTGCCATGAGAAACAAAAACTGGTATCTCCTTCTGCTACTACTGGCTCATGTTGGAAATGAGCCTGCTGGTATTGACCAGGCCTCACATTGTTCCAAATCAGACCGATATTCCCCACAGATTCCTCATAAGGAAAAGCATATTCCTATCTTTTCAAAAGAGATTTCAGATGAAAGCACTGTGGATGACTGTCAAAAGGCTCTTCTTATGGGCCTTGCAGATCCAACACTTACATAATAAAGGGGGCTAAAAACACAAGAGTTACAATTGAGTCTGGCCCTGAGGCAAAGAGCCTAATTCAGAGTTAAGGACAGATATCCACCCCCACCCAATTGTTTCTACGTGGAGCATCGGCCTTCCCAAGGCATTTGTGAGTGACTTATTCTGGCCTTGAATATGCGGATTGCTCCCTGTGAAGGAACATATTAAGGAACTTCTTTTGTGATTATGGGAGCAAAGGTGTTTCCTGAAACACCTGTTTTTCTTAATACTTCTTAAACAAGCTATTGACCCCTGCTCACAAAGAAGTAACTTCACCCTTTTTATGCTAAAAACTTTGTCTTGTATGCTAAAGATACCTTCTTTCCCCATAGGATAAGCATCTAAATCCCCTACCTCAATCACTATTGATAAAGGCTATGCAGGAGTCTCCTACAAATCTATGTTCCAGGAAATTCTTACATATCAAAGAAGTTTGTCATCAGAAATCATTGTCTAAGGCAAATGCCACTTCTGTGCCGTCCCCCAAACACTTAATTATAAAATAAAGTTGAGCCCCCATCAGAGCAGAGATGCCTGCCTGGTGACCAGAAAGATTCTTGGGGCTCTCTCATCCTTCCCTCGCCGACACCGTCCCTCCTTCAGGGACCCCTGGACCTGCTGGAGCCAGCCTCCAACAATCTACTAGTAATAATTATAGTTAATAATTACACATTGCTCTGTGGATTACTACATATATTCTGATATCTGATCCTCAAAAACATCAAATGATTTCCCATGATTTCATAGGTAGGTCTTTAAAAAAAAACCTCAGAAAATTAACCTATGACTCAAATTCCTATGCTTTGCTCCTTACTTTGCTCCTCTCAAAGGTTGGATAAGACCTATAGTATTTCAAAGGAATGTAGTCATTATGATCTGAGAATCACAGAAGAGTACGCTCTGAAGTGGCTGAATTTTAACTCGATCTTTTTTCTTTTTAGAGATTTTTTTTAAAAATTTATATTTATTTATTTATATGTTAATTTATTTTTGAGAGAGAAACAGAGACAGAGCACAAGTGGGTAAGGGGCAGAGAGAGACATAGAATCTGAAGCAGGCTCCAGACTCCAAGCTGTCAGCACAGGGCCTGACATGGGACTTGAACGCATTAACCGTGAGATCATGACCTGAGCAGAAGCTGGACGTTTACTTACCCGAATGAGCCACCTAGGCACCCCTATTTATTGATTGATTGATTGATTGATTGATTGATTTAGAGAGATAGAGTGTGATCAGGGGAGGAGCAGAGAGAGAAGGAGACAGAATCTCAAGCTGACTCAGAGCCCGATAGAGGCTCAAACACATGAACCATGAGATCATGACTTGAGGCAAAACAAAAAGTTGTATGCTTAACCTACTGAGCCACCCAGGTGCCCCACAATCTTTTTTTAAAGTAAACTCTACCACCAGTGTAGGGCTCTAATTTATGAATCTAAGATCAAAAGTCACATGATCTACCTACTGAGCCAGCTAGGCACTGCTTACCTCAATCTTGGTACATAAAACATAATGGCTTAAAATCTGGGACAGTATTATTAGATAAAGGGAACAGCCTCAATCAAAGTTTAATGAGAAAAAACTGCAGTTATCAATATTATCAAGTCAATAAATACTAATATCAAATTATTTAAAGACTAAGAAGTGCAGATTTTTTTAAGCAGACAATAGAGAGTTAGAGTTTTTGAAGAGAAGAGTCATATGCTGTACATTATGTAAAAAGAAGATAACATCACGAGCAGCATGTAAGATGGATAGGAAGGTGCAGTGAAAGGTTGTTGTTAGGGGAATAATGCAGAGCCTTTACAGAGCCACAGCACAGTGAAAACAAACAAACAAACAAACAAGTGAGAGAAAAACAACTGAAAAGAATGTGTTGATATACTAGAAAAAAAGATGATAGTATTTTTAGCTGCCTACTAGATAATCATTCTTTTTATATGTGGCTGGATATGATTTTCTAATGTTTTGTTAAGATATCTGAACCTATTTATAGGCTATATTTGTGTTTAGTAATCTTTACTTAAGATAGTTCTCTGATTTTGTATCAGGATAACACTATCCTCATTGTATAAGTAGGAAAATATATCCTCTATTTTCTGAGAGTTGGTTTATAATTATTTATTAACTGAAAGCATGAAAAAAGTTCACCATATATAACATCTGGGGCTGAAGTTCTGTTTATGAATGGATTTTAATTATAAATTCAATTTCTTTAATAATATAGGAATGTATAAACATACATGTTTTCTCTTTCTTTGCAAGTCACTTTTGGTAACGAAATGCTTTTAGGGAATTTTAAGGATTCTATTTTATCTAAGTTGGCAAATTGACTGGCATAAATTTGTATATAAAATGTATCCTCCTTTTGCTGGCTATGAGATTTGTATTGGCGTCCCTTATTTTATTACTAATTTTAGTTAGCAATTTTACTACGAATATAAGTGATGTTATTATTTTGTGCCTTTTTTTCTTTATTTCTTGACCAGCTAAGAGATTTTTCCAATTTTATTGATCTTTTCAAAGAATCACCTTTTGATTTCACTGAATTTTCTCTTTAGTTTGGCTGTTTATTCTACTCTTCTCATTTCTATTTTTTTGCCTCCTTTGAATTTAAGTTATTTTGACTCTTTTGCTCAAGGTGGAAGCTTAAATCATTGAACTTTGGATCTTTCTTATTTTCTCATATTTACATATTTATTTTAATACCTCTTGCTTCTCAAAAATGTTTCCATGTTGTGTTTTCATTGTCAGTTCAAAATGTTTTCTAATATCTTTTCCAGTTTGTCTTAGGCCCATGTATTATTTAAATGTATGTCATTTAAATTCCAAATTGTTTTTATTTACTGGGCATAATCTTGTTATAGTTTCTAATTAAATTTTGTTGTTGCCCAGTCTATGTGATTTTAATTCTTTTATACTTACTAAGACATGTTTTATAGCACATGGAACCTCTAACATAGAATATGTAAACTCTATATATATTTGCAAAGAGTGTATATTCTGTTCTAGTTGGTAATTTAGTTTATAGACTTGCTCCAGTTTTATATGTATGCTTACTGATTTTATATGTATACTTACTGATTTTATATGTATACTTACTGATCTTTTTTTGTCTACTTTTTCTGTTAGTGACAAAGGAGTATTATAATCTTCAACTATAGCTGGCACATTGTCTATTTCTTCTTTCATTCTATTAATTTTGTTTCATGTATTTTGGAGCTTTGTTTATAACCAAGTGTACATTTATAATTGTTAAATATTTTTTGCTGCATTGATCTTATGACATCTCACTGGGTCTCTAGTAATGCTTCTTACCTGAAAGTGTGACACTTTTTGTTTTAATCAGTGATGTGCCTCAAAGAAATTTAGAGAAAAAGTGTATATATATATGTGCATGTATAAGTATATATGTACGTATGTGTGTAGTCTTTTACATGTACCAATATATTCATAATTTCTGATGTCCTTCATTTTTCTCTTGCATAATCCTCTTTACCCACGGGTACCGTTTCCCTTCAGCATGATTTCTTGTAGCATTTCCTAAAGTGAAATTCTTTTGGTAAGTTATACACCCCTCTATTAACAGTTTCTTTTCAGTACTTTGAATATACCATTTCAATGTGTTCCAGCCTTCATTATTCCTGATGAGGCGTCAGTAATTAATTGTTATTGTTTGCTGTATATATTATGTCATTTTTTCTTGTTGCTGTCACTATTTTCTTCTTAATGCTTGGTTTTTATCAGTTTAAATACAATGTGGCTATGTGAAATTTTCTTTACATTTATATTGTTTTGTATTTATATTAATGTTTGTCACTGAATCTGGGAAGGTTTTTTTAGCTATTTGTTTCTTTGAAAAAAAAAAAATGGCCTACCTTTTTACTTTTCCTCCTGGGACTCCATGATGTACAGTGTCCATTGATTGAATATGGCCCCACAGGTCTCTGCCACATTATTCATCGTGGTTTTTTTTTTCTTTCACATTTTCTCTCCGTTGTTTACATTGGAAGATATTTATTTCATTTGTATAATTTCCAGTTCTCTACTGTGATTTCTTATCATTTTTTGTCATTAATATCAAGTCTACCTTTAAATCTTAGTTCATAGCATACTTTAGTATTTTGAACAAATTTGAAATAGTTGCTCCAAAGTCTTTATCTGCTATATCACATAATTGGGTCTATTTGGAGTCAATTTCTAATGCTTGCTTTCTTTCCTGAGTTTGGTTCCCATGTTCATGTTCCACAGGTCATTGTGAATAATATGTTTTGAAGACTTTGGGAACCGATCTTTTTTTTTTTTTTCCCTAGTGAAAATTGTCACCCTTATTTTGTTATAGGAACTGTTTAACTTGCCAAGACTCAAACTGAGAAATCTTTCTCTGGCATGATGGGCAACTGTTGATAATCTTGCTCAGTTTTCCCTTCTGCCAGTTGTCACCTCCTCAGCTTGGGCTCCTGGGAGTCTCCTCTGAATCTGTGTAGCTTAGTATTGATTCAAAGATCAGGCAGAATTTATATTCAGATGTTGAAATTTACTGTCTTGGATGTTTCTTTGCTTCTGGAATTTGCTCCCAATCTTACCATGAGCCTCAGTTCTGCTCATAGCCTCCCAAACCGTACATGGGTTTGGCAACACGCTAAAAGAGCAGGAAACACGCAAACCTCCTGAAGAGCAGTTCTCTGTTAAAGTTAGGTACTCTCTATTTTCTGTCCATTTTTGCAGTAGATGCCCTCAGGCCTCCCATGTGCTTCCAATGTTATGCAGCTTATCTGCTCTTCAGGACTCTCACGTACACCTTGAGCCAGAGATGCTGTGTACTGCCACTTCCTGAACTGGGGGGAGAAAGGGTCAGAGATCCCTTCTAATAAGAGGGCCATACATTTGCCAGTCATAGCCAATGTAGCAGTTGCTCAGGAGTAAAAGCTACAAGTTTCGGACTGACTGTTTCATTTTCAAATGCCTCTGTGCAATTGTTTAAAATATTTTGCTCTAGTTTTTAAAATGTGAACTTGTTATCTATGGTTGGAATTACTGACTTCTTCACGTGGCCATTATTGGAAGACCCTGCTATGTATATTTTTAATTAGAAGTATTCTGTGTTTAAGAAAACTGTAAAATCATTCACTAATATGCTTTAGAGGAGACATTGCAGTTGGTAAGTTCAAACTCAAAAGCATATGAATTATCTAAATTTAAATTCTTATTTTTAAAAAGCCTTATGTAATGAATGCTTATCAATAAAGGTGAATCTTTAAAACCAGTGCCTGTATAATCAAAACCTTCTCTCTGATGGTGACTTTTCATAAGTGAGATAAATCTATTGAACCAAAACAAATGTGATTCCGAAAAGGTTCTAATGGAAGTCCAAAATGTTCAGAGGAAGTTTATTCTTCCAAGACTCATTTCATGGTTCACTGGATAAAACACATCTTTCTGTTCCATGATTTCAAAATAATTCTTAAAGAAATCCATCATGCTTTGAAGAATACTGGAAATTCACTCCAAAACAGGCATGAAAGATTAGGGAAAAGAAATATGAAGCATCCCAGATTTCCTACTTTCTTGCATTTTGCCAGTATGATTTAGATTAAATATAATTTTCTCCTTTTCTGTTTGATGTTTCCAGTATTTTATTGTCCTCTGGTAAGATTTGACCCTTAATAAAAAAGTCACTACATTTTAAAGTGTAATTCCTCTTTTTACTTTATGAAGTATGATAGAACTTCAAAGTGTTTTGGATGATTATTCCATTGCCTCATATTATGTGACATGGTTATCTTATCAAGGTGTATAAAATAAATCAATCAGTGTTTCTTCTGTTTATTAGTTGAAACTTTAATAATAAATGAGAAAAAGGAAAGGAAAGAAGAGAGAGAAAAAAACAGGGAAAGGCAGACTGTTTGTCGGTTTATACGTACACACACATGCACACACACACACATATATACACACATATGCATAATTTCAAACTTGGAAAACATGTAATTTTAAGTCACTTTTCTAGTACTTTCATTTGTTTCAGCTCACTGATAAGAAAATGGACTAAATGTGGTTTATGTCTCTGCAACAGTGCTAATGAACTGCCTTATCTTGGTTTTCTTTCACTATTGGACGGGGAGCATCTTGAGGTTAAAGTGGTATGTATACATCCTTAGTTCCTTCAATGCCTATTACAATGTCTGACACATCTTATGCAATCATAGTTTTTGCTGAAAGAATGAATAAATACTGGATTTCATTTTCATTTCATCCTGATACTCATATCCAGTTAAATGAACCTTTTTTTCCCTCTTTCAGTGGAAGAGGGGAGGAGGTCATATTTCAGTAAGGAAACAGAAATTGGAAAAGCCATGCAGTCAGTAAACCATTATCAGAAGGTATAGACAACTTTACTGTTAGCCTTTTATGGATAATCGGATTTCTGCCCACTGAAGCAAAACCATCCTCAACAAGAAACAGTGAATTGATTAAAGCTATGTTCTGTTCTGGCAGACTTTCGGCATTTTGCGTGTGTGTGTGTTTTTTTTACAGAACACAGATACACTTTGGATTCTGTAGTACAGGATTAGATGATCTACAGAGGATCAGTACCACAGACCTTTGTCTCTCTACAAGCAACGTCTGCAATAATCTATACCAGATGGTGCTGGAGACGTCTTTAGTTTATAACATTCTCCAAGGAACTCATGACTAAAATGAGGGTAAAATTAAGAAATAAAAGTGTAAATTTGTGGACTAAAATTCTCTGTAAGTTAAATAGTATTTGTATTGTTGCTACATATTTTTTATATCCTCTGTCATACTACAGTTGAACAAGATTGAAGAAAAGTTCTGGAAATAAAAATGGATAATCATCTTTTGTGAGTATTTTTACTATACTATTGAAATAGTTTATAATGTACATGTGTGGGTATGTATATATATTTTCATTAATAAAAAACTGGTTTCCTGTATAATGGTTTTAAACAAATATGTTAAGTTTCTCCCAATTTACCACTTATACATTATTAGAGTTGAACACTACTGCTGGTGTTATTAAAGATGTTTTTCTCTATCCATGAAACATGCCATGGATATGAAAAGAGACATTAGTATCCTGATATAAATATATACTTATATATAAAATTTCTTAATTACTTGATATGCTAAGATATTTAGAGTTTGATACTAGAAGATTAAGTTATTACAGCAATATTGTAAAATAAACCCTGTCAGATACTGAGTGTTAAATAAACCTTATCAGATACTTAGGATGGAGGTATAAACTGTCCCAACAATGTATCCAGCAATTATAAAATGATAAGAGAATTCCACTAGCACTGAGACTGACAAAGAATTTGAACAATGGTTATATATATACACTCAAATCATTGGCAAGATATTTCATCATATTTTCTTAAATCAAGAATTTATAAATATTAAAAACCCAGTGTAATAGTTATAAAAAAGTTCTTTAGAATAAAAGACAACATTTTTGGAAGACTCAAGGAAATATAATATTTAAAGTATTCCAATACAGAAGAGAATTTAATAGTTAAGAAAATTACTTTCATGTGCAATGGTAAAAAGTATGACATGGCTTAAACAAAATGGAAATCTAATTTTATAAAGAATAAAAATAAGATAAGATAAAAAGGCAAGCATGTGAGATGAATAAGAAAAGAAAGAAAAGAAGATTGTGAAAAAAATGATATACCAATTTTCAAACTTCATCTGAAGGTTTGGTTAAATATCACAAATATAATGAGCAATGCAAAGGAGAAATTCACATTTTGTATGACTTTTTACAGAACAAGCAAAATATATGTAATTAATGAGGGATATAATAATTTAGAAAACAGAGAATGGAGAGTTTAAAAAGAATGATTTAAAAAAGATCAACTGCAATAGCAATGATTACCAAAAATGTAAATGAAGTAATTCATGAGGTGAAAAATACAGTGTACAGAAGTTTTGTTGTTTTATTCTAGGGGTTTTATAGTTTCAGGTCTTAGTTTAAGTCTTAGTTCACTTTGTGTTGATTTTTTTGCATATAGTGTAAGATAGGAGTGTAGTTTCAATCGATTGTATGTGAATAGCCAGTTTTCTCACATTTTCCCAAAGAAAAAATACAAATGATCAACAAGTATATGAAAAGATGTTCAATATCACTAATCATTAGGAAAATGCAAATGAAAACCAAATGTGCACTGCTGATGGGAATGTAAAATGATGCAGTCACTATGGGTAAGAGTATGAAGGCTCCTCAAAAGTTAAAAATAGAATTCCATATGGTCCTACAATCTCACTCCTGGGTATATACCCAAAAGTATTAAACTTATTAAAATATGGATCTCAAAAAGATACCTCCTCTCCCATATTCAATGTAGCATTATTCAAGATAGTCAAAATATGAAAAATAAACCACATATATCTATAATCAGATGAATGGATAAAGAAAATGTAGTATATGTATATATACAATGGGATATTATTCATCCTTTAAAAAGAAGGAAATCGTACGATTTGCAACAAGATGGATGGATCTGGAGGGGATTATGCTATGTGAAATACGTCAATCACAGGAGGACAATCACTGCATGATTCCACTTTCATGAAGAGTCTACAACAGTCAAACTTATAAAAAATAGAACAGTGATTGCCAGGGACAGGGAGGAGGAGAAGGAACGACAGTGTTGTTCAGGTGTATAAAGTTATAGATATACGAGATGAATAACTTCTAGATATCTGCTGCAAAATATAGTGCCTACAGTTAACAATACAGTGCTGTGCACCTAAAAGTTTATTAAGAGGGTAGATCTCTTGTTAAGTGTTTTTACCATTAACACACACAGAGCAAAGGGACCAAGGAAACTTTTGGAGGTGGTGGATATGTTTATTATGTTGATTATAGTAATGGTATCACGGGTGTATGCATGCATCCAAACTCATCAAATTGTATCAACTATGTGAATTTTTTTGCATATAAACTATACCTCAATAAGACTTAAATAAGAAGTAAAAGGAATACAGATACCCTCTGACCCATAGCAAACATTGTACTTAATGGTGAAATGGTGAAAACTTTCTCTTTGCCATAGTGAAAAGATAAAAATACCCATTGCTAGTACTATATATATTTTATAATATTTTAATGGGAAAGTCTAGTGAGTGCAGTAAGTCAATAAAAGGAAATAGTAGTGTAGGAGTTGGAAAATAATTATTAATTATGAATAAATACTTCACATGCATAATGAAGCAAAATACCCAGAGAAGTTATTAGAATTAATAAGAGATCGTTAGCATGTTGTGAAATACAAACATGACAGTTATTCTGGTTTCATGTTCAATTCCTATGCCTTTCTGCTTTGTTCCAAAAAAAAAAAATTGCATTTCCCAGGTTTCATTGCTCTCTGTTTCCAAATAGCTGTAGTCTATGCAAGAAGAGCAGAAGACTGCAAGGCAGAAGAAAGGGAAAAGACAGGGTGGGTATCCCCGCTCATCTGCTTTAGGCAACATCATAACAGCACTTACACGCCTTCCCAACTCACCTCATTTGTCCATCTTTTGCAGAAAAAACAAACAAACAAACAAACAAACCCTGTGTTCCATAGTCCCAATTCTTGTTGGACAGGACCACTATAACTGCAGCTTCTGGGTGCTGGACCTGCACTTGGAATCCCATAACACTCTCTCTTCCCTTCGTCTTTATAGCCCTAGAGGTGTTAGGGAATTCCTGCTATTGCTTATTTTGAGGTTGCTTATTTCTGGTTGCTTCACTGTTCTTCCATTATGCATGTAATCAGTTTCCTATGTTAAGTTACCTTTGTTTGAAATGCGTGTAGTGGATTCCATTTTCTGATCAGATTCTGATTGATATGGATCTTGGTACAAAGACTCTCAATAGGAGAGTACATAATTGAAGTGTCCAATTCTTTGAGCTTAAAATACTTTGATGATATCTTTTCTGGTAAAAATGAGATACTAGTAATATATAGCTTTATGAAATTATGATCTATAAATGTTTGGGATGAAATGCTGATATAAGGCTTTAGGGGGTTAAGTAGCTGTTCACTTGATAGTACAGATGTAATAATGACTACAAAGGCTGGGAGGTAGGATGACCACTTAAGACTCTGTTAGAGTTTAGAAAAAGCACTAAATTTTCAACTCTTAGATTAAAACACTGCCAGCTGAAACCCAAGACCTTCTCTATAACCTTAAGATAATTGTTTTCTAGTTTGAGGTTCTGCAAATTTTTTCTATAATAGATAATAAATGTTTAGATAGTAAATGTTTCACAATTTGTGGGGTCACATACAGTCTATGTTTCCTTTTTCTAACTCTTCAAAAAATGTCTAAGCCATTCTCTGCAAGGGCCATGGGGCTACAGTTTTCAGTTTGCAGATCCCTGTTTTAGTAGCTTCAGAGAAAACATAGTTTAGAATTAGGTTCAAAAACTAATTCTCGGAACTGAAGTTGAAAACACAGCCTCAAAAAAAATGTAATTTAGGACATTATTTGGAGTGTATAAAATGTGATTGAAATGTCTTAGGTAGAGTCTGATATTCCTGAGCTCCCTTTACCAGCAGAGGTAGCCTCTCTTTTCCTCTCTAAATAGATTAGTCCTTCCATTAAAACCCCTGTGATGGCTTCACCTGACAAGATGGCTTCACAGAGAATCCTATTCTCTTCATATTCCATCCAAATACCATCCATTAATCTCAAATCTATAAGTAGTTAAATATCAATATGCCCCAGCAGGACAATTGCAGAATCTTCTCTATGAAGAGACACCTGATGAACTAAAGACTGGCAATGTTTTGCTAATTTATTTCAGCTGTAACCTAGGAAACAAGTCTAGGATGAGATTCTAAGACCGTTCCATCAGAGAGGAAGAATAAATTTATTAATATGAGCGCCTTTAATCAAGATTCTTGATTTGATGTGTTACTGTGATCAGCTTGAAGTGACTTCAATAGATTATTAGTTTGGTTGTCAGAATCCTGATTTAAATGGCAGCTTTCATTCAGTGAAATTTTTATATGACAGAATTTCCCTGGCATAAGGTAGGAATCAGGGCTTATAGAAATGGGAATTGCAGACTGAAGTTATTTTGTATCAATAGAATTCCCTTTCATCCACCAGAGGACCCAGCAAACACTCAATTCTAAGGCATTCAGAAATTAAATAAGAAAAATAGCATCCATGAAAACTCCATGATGGCTATCCTTTATAGGCTAGGAATTATGATGAGAGATACTGCCATTGAAATTGGTTCCTGAATTTAATAGAGATGATGGAATTCTGTAGCAAAGGAGTCCAGCAAATAGTGACTAACCATCAGAGTCAATCAATGTGGGCACCAACATTGTAATAATAAGCATCATGGAAAAGAGTGGAAATTAGAGTATTCTCACATGAAGAAATGAATCAGAGTGGTTTATTATTTATGGTGAGTCAATTGATAACATAGTCTACTAAAGTATTACTTCATCCGTATAACCAAAGTCACTAGGCACAGTGAAAAGATACCTTCTTTGAAATATGAACATAGAAAATCATGGTTTTCTCACCAGTTGGCAGTCCTGTATAAAAGGGGAGTCTGATCTTGGGAAAGTATTCTGCGATAAGGCCATAGTATTGTAATAGGCAAAATAATGATCCCCCAAAGATGTCCTTGTTCTAATCCATGAAACCTGTTAGATTATATGACAAAGTGGAGTTAAGACTATTAATTCAGCTAATTTCCAAACAGGGACATTTTTTCTGTTTTATCCACATGAATCCAATGCAGTTACAAGAGTCCTTAAAGTGGAAGAAGGAGGCAAAGGAAGGAAGGCAGAGGGAAATGTGGCTAGGAAGAATGGCTAGAGAGACGCAATGCTGCTGGCTTTGAAGATAAAGGCAGGAGCCAGGAGCCAAACAATGTGGATAGCTTCTATAGCTGAAAAAGTCAAGGAGAAATTTTCCCCTAAGCTGTTAGAAAGGAACATAGTTCTACCTTATTTTCAGCCCAGTGAGACCTATATCAGACTTCTCACCTACAGAAATGTGAGATAATATGTCTGTGTTGTTTTGAGTCACTAAATTTGTGGTAATTTGTTACATCAATAGGAGAAAACTAATATATACTATAAATATTTCTCCAAGACGTTGCCAAAGGTTTCTGAAGCTATTTACATATGATGATTGTGAACTTGGAAAAGAGTAACAGCCAGACTTTAGGAATACTGGCTCTGAATTAATGCTAATTTGGGGAAACAAAATAGTTCTGTAGTCCATATGGAAGTTAGGCCATTGATAAAAAGAGCTTTAGTCTGAGTCTCTTACATGGGGTCCAGTTAATCAATGAATACATCCTGTGGTGTTTCCATGCGTCAATTCCTGTACTTATAGTTGAAATAACTGGACTCAGCAAATGGGAAAAAAAATCCACAAACTGGCTTCCTGACTCGTGGACTAAGTGCTAATATGGTAGAAATACCAACGGAAGTTTCTAAATTTATTCCCCCCTACCAAAATACTAAATCAAATCCATTCCTGCATTTCTGAATGAACTACAGAGATTACTTTAATCATCAATGACTTGAATGAAGTAGAGGTGATGATTTTTGTCTCATCTTTGTTTAAATTGGCCAGTTTGGCCAATACAAAAGTTGGATGGATCTATGACTGTAGGTTATTATTAATGTAATCAAAGGTTGATTTTCAATTGCAACTTTCTTCCAGATGTGTGTCTTTCCTGGAGCAAACCAACATAGTCAGTAGCATGTAGTATGGAGCTATTGATCTGGCAAATAAGCTTTTCTCCATTAGCAAGGCATATCTGAATTAATTTGATTTTTACCAGTCAGAGACAACCTTATTGTCTTCCCTCAGGGCTAAGTAGCTCTTATGTTTTATGTCATAATATAGTACACAGAGACATCAACTATACAATGTCCCAAAGAACATCATGTTGATCCATGACACTGATCACATTATGATTGCACCTGTGAATAGGAAGTACCAGATACTCTGGGCGTCAAGGTGTCTTATGTCAAGAATGTCAGAGGGTGGAAGATAAACTCCCTGAAAATTAATAAATTAAATTGATCAGTAAAATTTCTAGAGACTCAGTGGTCAGTGATACCTATGGATATCTATTCTAAGAAAAAAGCCGGTTACTGTACCTGTTAACATCTACCAGTTGTTGAAAAGTGCAACATATAATGGACTTTTTTAGATTTATTTTTTAACAGTTTTACTTCTTGTTTTTTTTTTATTTTTTACAAATAGTTTATTGTCAAGTTGGTTTCCATATAACACCCAGTGCTCATCCCCACAAGTGCCCTCCTCCATGCACATCTCCCCCGTCCCTCCCCCACCCATCAGTCTTCAGTTTGTTCTCAGTATTCAAGAGTCTTTCATGGTTTGGCTCTCTCCCTCGCCCCCACTATTTTCCCCTTTCTTGTCGTTTTTTATGTTTATTTATTTATTTATTTATTTTGAGAGAGAGGGGCAGAGAGAGAGAGAGAGAGAATCCCAAACAGCCTCCAATCTGTCAGCACAAAGCCCAACAGGGCTTGAACTCAAGAACTATGAGATCATGACCTGAGTTGAAATCAAGAGTGGGATGTTTATCTGACTGAGCAACCCAGGAGCTTCCCACTGTTTAGATTTAGAAAACAACATAAACCGCATTTGGGTGTGCTGTTTTTACATGTAACAACACATAAATCAACTAGCTGTGGGTGAAACCCTGAGCATGAGACTAGTCTGCAGCAGACTCAAGTTGTGATGCAATTAGTTTTTCAACTTAAGTCTTATAACTCAGTATAACCAATGATAATCAAAGTATTTTGTGACAAATAAGATGCTTAAATTGCATCTCTAATTGGCCCAAATAGAAGAATCAGTTCTTCCTCAAAAGTTTTGAGGAAAAGCTATTTTTTCTTGTGTGGATAATTATTCTTTTTGGAGAAGCAGTTATTTGATTGATACCTAACCCTGGTAGAGTCTGAAAGCATGACTAAAGAAAAGAAAATGACTATTATATATTTGCCTTCCTATAGCAAACCATGTTGGCTGATCCAATAAGCCATGGGAATAAGTGAATGCAGCATTAGTATGATTAAGCGGAATAACGTGTGCAATATCATGTATTAACAGGTCAGAAGTATGTTGTTTGAGCAAATAGATCAGATTTTCACTATGTCCTCTCCTGTTGTGTTGTGGACTCTTCCTCAGTCCCTCTTATGACTTCATGTAAAGTTACCTACAATCAGGTAAGAAAGGAAGAAAATATCAAACTTGCTCTATAGGTGGGTCTGCATAATATGATAGCACAGGAACTAAGGAAATAGTGCTGCATTATAGCCCATCCAGAGGTGACTTGAAACAGGGTAGTAAAGGAAAATCATTGCAGTAGGCATATTTTGGGCAATACATGTAGTTGCCCATTCTTAACAGAAAAATAGATAACATAATTTGGAATTATACACCGATTCATAGGCAATGCCAATGGGTTATCAGGTTGGTCAGGAATATGGAAAGAACAAAATGGGAAGACTAGTGAAAAGATATGTGGGAATGGACCTTTCAGATTGATAGGGAATTTGAAGATAATGATTCCTCTACGTGAATGGAACTCTCAGAATGGGTACAGAATTTAAAGCCCAATGTGAAAACCTATTGAACTGTATAATAAAATATGGTGGAAAATATGACTTGTCCTATGGCTATCAGTCTTTTCTTTTTTTAATCTTCAGCTACAATAGTTATTTAATGGGACCATATACAAATCAGTTATGATAGTTGGAACAGAGTTGATGAACAGCTCAAAATAATGAATATCTTCTCACCAGACTGATGTAGATATTGTCACTGCTGAATGCCCAACCAGATCAATAAAAAGGTCAATGTGAACACCTGATATAGCTTCAGTCACTGTGGGAGTCAGCTAACAACCTGGGGATAGGTTGTTTACATGGACTTACTTCCATTAGGAGAGGGCAGTAACTTGTCTTTATCATTATTCACACTGGTACCGGATATGTATTTGTCTTCCTTATGGATTGGAATCTGCTAAATTCATCATTCATGGACTAATAGAATGCCTTTTGGAACATCACTATATGCAAACACCATTGATTTGACCAAGGAATTCCTCATTTCACAGCAAAATAAATCCAGCAATATAAAAAAAATGAGGAGAATGATGTCATCTGGAGATAGAAAAGTAGTAGAGGACAACTTTGAGTATTTTTTGGCGGGGGGGATGGGTAAGAGCACCTTAATTCAAATAAAAGATAGCTTTGGTTAGACGGAAACACAAAACTACTGTCTGGGAGTTAAATGTTGGTGAGAGCATAAGAAGAGACTCTGAACAAAAATATAAAATTTCCTAAAATTCAGGCAGAAAAGGAAACAAACTCCAGTAGAAAGCTGGGACAAAATTTGAATAGCTGTTTTTGCAAAAGATGGAATCCAGTTGGCAGAGCATATATTCCCTTCCTTTGACTATGGGCCTGGCCGTATGATTTACTTTGGCAATAGATGGGGTAGAAGTCTTGCACATCTTAGCCTGACTCTTGTATTTTTAACTTTTGTCATGAGAAATACAGACTTAGGTGAGTTCAGTGGTCCAAAAAGGGTAACAGAAATAGGAAACAGTGCCCTTTCCCTGGTTAATCCATAAATCTGCAGCAAGAAGCAGAGTCACCTAGTTGAGCCCAGTTAAACACTTATCTGACCCTCAGTGACTAACACATCTATAAAAATATATGTAAACTGTTCCGTGCTGCTATGATATTTTGTTGGTGTTTATTATGCAGAAATAGCTGATTGATACAAATGAATAACTTTCTATTGACTATATAGTCAATAAGTGTAGAGTCACACATTGAAGGTCATGAATAGACGATAAGTTGAAACATCATCTATCACCACCACAGTGAAGCACTCGCCTGCACACTCCCATGCACAAAAGGTACAAGTAAACACTGACAAAAACAAAAAGTAACAAATGTTTCCACAAGAGGCTTTGAAATTCTGCAAGAGGGTTGAGAGACGGGAAAAGATACAACTGTACCCTGGAGATTCTATGAACATCTGGGCATAAATCAATAACTGCTTTACAGACTAGGCAACAAGTGAGGTCATTCTTCCTTCCCTGTCTAGATTCCAAAAGGTCTATGTTTTTTAAAGCAATTATGGAGAATGCAACTTTGGCTGGGACATTGTTGTTCTCATGATAGGCATCATCAATAAAACAGCAGGCAGATTTATGTCTAAGTTGATTTATAGGCAGCCATCTCCAGGCATTAGGACCCAAAGAGACCAGATTCTGCGTAGTGACTACAGTTTAGAAACTGTAGTGTGATCAGACCTTATGAACTCTACCATTTAACTGGGGAATGAAGTAAGAATGTTAGCTTTCTGCTGCAGAAAGTGTCGGCACAGAAACAGTATTTTAGGCATATAGTGTTAGTCCATTTTATAATATTACTAGTGAGATTATATATTCTTTTGTTCTGACAAGCATCATTAAAGAAATTAATATTTTGTAGATAATTTTTCAATCTCATTTTTATTTAAGACCCATTTCTTCCTTCTCATAGGAAAAATGGACAAAATATCACCCTAATTCCTCAATTTAAAGAGAAAGCTCTTTCCAATGAGAAGGGCATGCAAGTGCTCATAGACTTTACTCAATTAAGATGGAATTATATTATAAAACTTTAAACTCCAAGTTTAATCCCCAAACAGTACTTATATTGCTAGTAGTTTTCATTTTTTTCCTGGTACATATTTCCATTGTTCTCATGAAAAGAAAATTTTAATTGCAGAGAAGTAGAATAATTTGCCTTAGGAAAAAATGAATCACCCTTTGAGGAAATGTAGTTACTGGTATGCTCAAACAAACTCCATCTGATATATACTCTCTGTCTCAACCCACATAATTTGTAATCTTTCCCACCAAAGGCTGATTGTTAAAATGTCTTATAAAGAAAAAAAATCATCATCATCATAAGCAACACAAGTTAACTATTTTAAAATCTGCATATTATCTACTTTTTTTTTCTTGAAACTCTCACCAGAAATAGGGCAAATGCATTGTTTATTTCCAAAGCAACGTCAAAATAGACCACACATATATTGGATGAGCCTGGATGGGATAATTTCTATATTAGCTATATGAACTGGAAAATCAAATCAGTGTGTCATATCAAACACAAACAAAAGTAGACAACTTAATACACATTCCATGTGCTATGAAACAGAGTAGCTATTTGAAGATGAAGGAAATGATCATTCAGCTAAGAAATAAAATAAACAATGAAGAAATAATACGATGAGAACAAAGAGAAGTTCTCAAATTTTGGCAACTCTTTGGGATCTTAAAGCTTTATAAAAACAGAACAACAAGCTTTCTTTTAAGAAATACAATTCAAAAAAAAAAAAGAAATGCAATTCAAATCATCATTTGTTATTATTGCTGTTGCTGTCATTTCTTACTCTGTGTAAAGAATAATTTTAGTTTGTGGGTGAAAAAAATTATGAATAAGGACAAAATATATAATGGGGAAGACAAGAACATAACCTCTTCCTGTCTGCAGCCAAATGTACTGGTATAACTAAAGAAAGACAAAGAACTCCAAGGCAGAGTAAGAACATACCTCGCTTGGGGTCAGGAGAGGCTTCTTATTGACAGTAGCATTTGTGGTCAGCATAAGCCTGGTGATGTTACTATGCAGAAATGTAAGCTGAAACCAATGAAAATTTGAATCCAGAATTAACAGAAAAATTCATGAATAATAAACAAATATAGCAGTCTTTAATTTTTGAAGCTGTAAGTTATTTTATTAAAAACTAAATATCAAAATGTCCTTTTAGAGTTAGTTGCAATTTCAAAACTAGTTGAGTATTATGTCCACAAAAAAATCAAAACAAATATGCACTTACAAACCCCTTTTTCCAAGGACTCTAATACACCCCTTCCAATTTCTGTTTCTTTGCTCTACTCCTTCCCATTTAGAATTTTAATATGGTATAGGTGTTGATGATGAATTGTCTGTGACTATTTATGGATAGACTATTTATCTACCCATAAAATGTTTATTGAGAAATTATTATTTGTAAGGCAGTATGAGTGCAAAAGAGTAAATAGAAATAATATTAGTAATCAGTATTAATATTAATATGAGTATAAGTATATTATGGAATATTAAATGAAGATAGTATTTTCAAATGCAGTATTATGAAGAACTTTGAGGTTGTGGTGATATTTGAGTTGAATCTCAAAGAACGGATATGATTTGGTGCACCAAGATTTGGAAAAACGCAGTTGAAAAGTTCTGGAAATTTTCTTGGAAAGAACAGAAACATCCACCACATCAAGGTACATCGGTAGGGATCTATGAAGGCAGTTTGTTAGAACATACATTGTGTGAAAAGTACTGAGAATTTTTTTTGGAAATAATATTTGAGACAAATTATAAAGGTAAATGCGGTTTGCTTCAGCTCTGTTATCAGTGGGAATTCACTCTCGGCGATTTTATTTAGTTTTAATTTTGTTATAGGACAGTGACAGGAACAGATTTTGCTTCAAGCATCTTCACCTGGAAGAAAGTGTAAAATTCAGTAGCGTTGTGGGAGCCAGAAGGTTGGAGGCTAGTTGGCTGGTTACTGTCACAGACTGGGGATTAAGGAAACAGCAGAGGCGGTCGGTAAGAAAGAGGGGTTCGAAAGGGTGATTCTGGGCAGCAGACCAGCTGTTCTGTCAAGGCAAGGGAAGGAAAAACACAGCAATGACAGAGACCACAAGACAGTTATGGGGAATGCTGTGTTCACCCCATTCCTTAAAGCCCAGGCCCAGGAGATTCTGGTTTTGGTAATTTGCTCCCTCAACTCTGCTTTCAAGACCAAATGAAAGCCTAAAATCTTGTTAAGGCTCTAAGTTTTGATGAGAAATCATTGATGTTTCCTTGCCATTTTTCAGTAAAACTAGTGAATGTCAGAACTGAAAGGAACCTTCGGTGTCAATTAGTTGAGTCTCTTGTTTTTAAATGAGAACACTAAGACCCAGAGATTTTGAGTAACACTCTAGGTCACACAGCTAATTACTGCCAACTCTCTAATGGAAATATAAGTCTCCCCTCCTGTCAATGGGGTGCCTGCTTCACTGCAACTGTGGATTTAACAAGGGGCCTGAGAAGAGGGGCACAGAAGCAGTGTCTGGAAGGGTGATGTCAATGGAGAAACTCTTGGTAAATGCAACACCAAGATGCTGACACATGGATGTTAAATTTAAGAATGACAGTTAGCTTTCACCCACTTGATGCGATTGATGTAAATGTTGATCAGTAATCTCCATTTATGAGCTCATGTTTTTGGAAGAGGTGTTACAGAGACATACACACGATGTATACGAGGCAGTCATGCTTCAACAGTCTTTTGAATTGTTACCCCAAAGCATTCATTGACAAAATCAGGGAGACAACAGGATCTGTATCAAGCCCACAAGACTCAGAAACAGATACCATAGTGGCAAAGGATCCACAGTAGCAATTACAGGTAAGAACAGAACACTGTAGCACATAAACTCAAACTATTTCCCACAAAGAAAAGTCTACTTATATATATTCAGACAATAGTTGGATCTAATGCAAACATAGTGGTCTCTGTATTTGCCAGGGTTATTTGGCTTTTCTTCTTCTGCCAGATCTAAGCTAAACACAAAACATGGGTAATCTCCTCTCTACTTTGAATAGAGAGGCAGACAGGCTACCGGAGCACCACATGTAAAAGGTCTAATTGAGGGGGAGGGATGACTTAGTCATCTGTGCGTAAAGACTTTCTGCACTTAATGAGAGTGTAAACCTACTACATCACTACACAGCTGAGTCAGTTAGATTTTGTGGTCAACCAGTGACTACAGATGCTACTTTACTCAGAATTCACAAAGGTGAATCACAAAAGTGTTTGTTCAGAGAGGACTCTATGTATTAACCCCAAATTAGGTACTAGCAGCCAATGAATGGTCCCTTTAGACTAACTCTCCCATATCCCAAACTTTGCAATATGAAAGATCCAATATATACCAGAATACTTCAGAGTCTGACTACCCTGAGTTTAACTTCTGGGTTTCTGCCATTTATGAGCTTTTTTTTTTTTAAATTCTGTGATACAGGGAAAATTGCTAAGCTTCATTGATTCTTCTGTAAAAAGGGACTACAAATGTCTCATAATTTGGTATAAAAATTACATGTAAAATATCTAGCAAAAAGCCTAATAGACTGTAGATACTCAGGAAATTGTAGTAAATTACAATAGCTTTTGTCACTCAGAATTTTATTGCAACACGGGACCCTAGGCTCTCAACTATTATTTGATCTTCCTTTCATATAATTTGCATATAATCAATTAGAATGAATCATAAATCTGAAAATGATAATAAAACACCATCTTATTTTATTTCCTTCTTTTTAGGAGGTAAACATTGCTAAATTACTGGAATTAGATTTAGGTTTCTATGTACAAATTGTTACTTTATAATTTTAGAGAAGGTGAATGTGTCCAGATATTGAGAAAGAAAAAGTAAGGCCACCTGTGAAACTGTCACACTAAATTATTTAAATTCATGGATTCGTTTAATCCACTTTTTAAACTAAGAGAATTGGAATTAAGTTATTAATACGTCACAGCTCCTGCCCTAAAGGAAGTCATGATTTAACAGGGGAACGAGAAGGCTGAACAAACAAACAAATTTTTTTTTGTTTTTTTTTTGTTTTTTTGCCTGTGTGTGTGTTGTGTGTGTGTGAGAGAGAGAAAGAGAGCGAGAGAGAGGGAACGAAGGAAAGAAAGAGAGTGAAAGACCGAAAGAGAGATTGAAAGCAAAGGATAGGGGGAGAAATAACAGAATGGTTTGTAAAGTTTTATGAAAACACTCAAGATGGAACAAATTCCCGTTCAGGCACCACTTCTTCAAACCAGCTTGTTAGTATACTATTTAAAACAAAACACCTCTTCTTAATAGAACATTACTATATAAACCTCTAAATAATCAACTGTGTTTAACAAAATTCAACTATTTCTACTTTACAAACTCTAAAATTATTCTTACTGAAGAATTCAGTGAACTATGAAAGAACATAGTTGAAAAGAATCCAAAAATATGCTTTGTTAAGTACACACAGACTTACTAAGCAATTCACATAGGTACATTAATAATTTAGTAGCTTATGTTTTGTACAACAAAAGGTGTTCTTGTTAACTGTCTTTTCAGCATCTGTAATCGATTTTGTGTAATCAAACCCTTCTGATTATCTGGGCCACTAGGAGGCCTCGCCATGATTGAAGGGCTTTATTGGCTCATCCTTCTCTTGAATCATGTTGATTATACTGGCTTCATGGCAGCTGGTCAAAAGTGATTACACACTCTACCTCACTTCAGAGACCTCTAAAGTGTTTCTCTGGCTCCTGTAAATCCTCTAAGAGGTCTAGTTGTCTGTTCTCTGAAGCTACTTTTTTTCCAGTAAGATCTAAGAGGTTCTGTTAGAAAACTGTCTTCACAGGAAGCTCAATTAACTGTCACTGGTCCTATTGACCACTTTAAAACCTTCTATACACTACCCAAAACTCAGCCTTAATTTGTGCACTGCAACCATACTCTGATGGTTGAAATTAGGAATCTTCAAATGCTTTCCACTCCACGAAAGGTGGGCTATAGATTTTGAAATACAGAATGTCCTTATTATATTGGGTCATTTGTAGTGGGAAAAACTATGTAAAGTCAATTGTTTAAGATAAAGATGAAATTAATAAATTAAAAAACATTAAATGATATATTATCTTAAAATGAAACTAAATTAAGATGATGTGTGTTTTTATATTCAATAACATTCAAAATAAAATTGAAATTCTACCTAACTCTTAGAATGGACAAAAATAAAAAAAGAATTCAATCACATCACACATGAATGACAGTGTTCTTCATTTTCTTTTTAAATGGTTATTTATTTTTGAGAGAGAAGGGGGGGAGGGTAAGAGAGAAAGGGAGACAGAATGCTAAGCAGGCTCCAGGCTCCAAACTGTCAACACAGAGCCTGATGTGGGGCTTGAACTCATGAACTGTGAGATTATGACCTGAGCTGAAGTTGGACGCTGGACGTTTAACCAACTGAGCCACCCAGGTGCCCCCTTCATTTTCTATTTGGTTTTTACAAAAGGATCATAAAGAGTACAAAAGTGTTTGAGATATTCATCAATTTCCCCAAGGGTTTCTGTTAAGCATTTGATAACAAATCATTCTCTTTAGAAGCCTCTGTCTTGTGATTATCTTTATTATTTTCTTTTAATAAGAATTAAGCAGTTTCGCTATGCCATTTCTAATTTGTCAATGATTTACTAATGGGTTGGTCAACTCTCTAATACAGTATTGCAAAATCAGATTTGTCTTTTATAACTGATTTTCACTGTATTTGCATTGATTATTTAGTATTTATAATATCCAAAAATCAGTCAGATAACAAGTAGGGCAGAGTAGTAGTTCTCAAATGGAGAATTAATTTTATAAAGGGTCAATTCATTTGCAAATATGTTCCTATTATAATACCATTTACCTCATCAATTATTACTTTTCAAATTGGTAGGACACAGATAAACACTGAGACTGTGTTGACTCTTGTATTATCTTTGCATTGTACTTACTAATTATCAGCCCAAGTTTTTGCTTGAGATCAGTCTAAGGAAACATCCACAGGTAACCTCACAAAATCAAAAATTGCTTGATTGCTCAAATACTTCTTAAGGTAGGAAGCCAACAGTGAGAAACTGTCTTGCCATGCAGTGACCCTCACAGTTCTGATCCAAGACATGCAACTTATTAATATTATTGTACTTGTCTCAGTGATGACAGTACCCAGTCCAAATCTCATGACTCTGAGGGGCAACTAACTCTGAAATACTGAGTTTTAGATTTTGTCACCGACTTCCTGGCTTATCCTGCATAGAAATGTAATCAGAATGTCAACCTTGGCAGGGTAACAGTCCAAGGAACTCTAATTGGATCAAAGAGAACGCCTATGATCTAAAAGCCTGGAACTCTGGATCCTAGCCCTTTCTCTTCCAGGAACTATGAGCAGAACTTCATAAAACTCTCTGTGACCCCTGTTATTTCAGTTTCTCTCTCTGTTAAACTGGATAATGACCCATGCCCTCTTAATCCCTGTGGTAGGCTGACTAATGACCCCTGAAGATGTCTGTGTCCTAAATCCACAAAACCTGTGGATATGTTGCTTTACACATTAAAACATGTTACAAATGTGATTAAGTTAAGAAACTTGGGATGGGAAGATTATTGCGGGTTTTCCAAGTGGGTCCAATGTAATTACAAGGATTCTTATAAGCAGTAGGCAGGAGGATCAGAATGAGCAACAGATATGACCATGGAAGCAGGATGTTGAAGTGACATTAAGAAGGGATCATAACCAAGGAAATTGAAAAAGGTAAGTAAATGGATGCTCCCCTGTAGCTTCTACATGGAACACAGACCTACTGACCTCTTGATTTTACACTTTTGACCTTCAGAACTGTGAGAAAATAAAATTATGTTGTTTTAAGCCACTAGGTATTTAGTGATTTGCACAGCAGCAATAGGAAATTAACACAACCTCCAAATGACTGTGAAGATCAGTGGGGCAATAAGTACAAGATCTCTCAGAAAGTCAAAAGAAATGTTTCAAAACAAGATGATATGGTAGCTCATTTACTCTGTCCATAGATAATTAGAAAAATTCCATAAATTATAAACACTTATGAGCCAGAAAGTTGGTTTGTTCTTTAGTTTTCACATATATATTAAAACAAGTGAGGAAAGTACAATTTGAGGCGGCACAGATCTGGGCTTTCTTGATCATGTCACATGGGCCTACAGGTGCATTCTATTCACTCCTGTGACTTTCAGCCATTAACTATATTGTCCCACTATACTCAATGCCTTTTCCCCCTTTTCCTCTTCTACTCTCATACCCCTTCCTGCTTTTCGAAAATGGTGGCTTTGTTGGGGACAGTGGTGAGGAGGCCATTAAAAAGAACTTGAAGTTATCACATCTTCAGGTAAACTTTCTCAGCATAAAAAGCAGCTAGTCCCACATATGGGAAGGAAGGATGAGGTGAGAGAAAAGGGTAACTTGGAACATACCATAAATATTCAGACTCCAGCTTGGAAGTCTACAAAGGAAATCAATCTCGCACATTTTTCATTTCCTGGTCATTACTTCTTTGGCTACAAAGTAACCAGTTCTAAAACCAATCAGTCTAATGCTTAAAAGTTTAAATGTGATATAGAAACATTTACAGGGATAGGGATTATTACTTTGAGTATTATGTATAGTTCCTAGGCTTACAAAGTGTGAAATTGTGATTTTTAATAAGAAACATATATTTGGTTTTCATCCCATTCCTGGAACAGTGCTCCTAAAAACATTGGAATTTCCTAAATGTTGAGAGGAGGGAATCATGGTATTTTTTGTATGTTAATGAGGTGACTTTTAGGAAAGCCTGTAGGTAAACTAAGGATTAGGACTGGGTGCCAGTAGAGCTAACCTTGTAATTAGAGTTGGGACTTTCAGTCCCATCCCTGACCTCTGACCCACAAGGAGGGGACAGAGGCTCAAGATTGAGTTCAATCACCGATGGCCAATGATTTAATCAATTGTGCCTATGTAATGAAGCTTCCATAAAGACCCAAAAGGACAGTGTTCAGAGACTTTCCAGGTTGGTAAACACAGGAAAGATTCAGAGAGAATGCCATGTTTGGAGAGAATGCTCCCACATATGTTGTCCTAAACATCTTTTCATCTGGCTGTTCATCTGTATTCTCTATCATATCCTTTAATAAACTGGTGAATGTGTTTTCCTGAATTTTGTGCACTGATATAGCAAATAATTGAATCCAAGGGGAGGAGGTCATGGGAACCTCTAATCTGTAGATTTGTAGTCAAGTTAGACAGAAGTTATGGGTAACCTCAGGATCTATTACTTGCAATTAGCATCAGAAGTGGAGGAGTCCTATAGAACTGAGTCCCTAACCTATTGGATTATAACTGAGGCACAGGGTGCAAGAGCACGTGGCTCCAGGGGGTCTCAAATAGACCAAAGTCAGCCACTTGCTGTTGACAAAATCCAAAGGCAGAGAGATAAGGGGTGGTGAAACAAGAAGGGAGTTCATTTCAGTGAGGCAGACACCAATAAGACAGAAGACTAGTGTCTCAAAGACTGTCCCCAAAGTGTTGAAAGTAGTTTTCTGTTTATATAAGAAAAACAAAGGTTGGTGGGTACATGCAGTGGGCAGTAAAGGTCAGTTGATGTTTGCCTTGGGGGTCAGTCACATGGAGCCTTGCTAGTGTCAGGGCGGTCTCCAGTGCTTGAGAGGGTAGTTTCAGTTCCCATCACAGGATGCTTTGCCCAGTGGGTCCCTTGTCTGAGTTGAGAGATGAATTGGAACAAAACATAATTAATTAGAAAGGACACACTGAGGTCAAAATGGAGGTAGTTTAAGTCCTCTTCAAGGATCTGATGTTATCTCCAAGTATATAGTGTCAGAATGGAGTGAAATTGTAGGACATCAAGCTGGTGTCCTAGAATTGCTTGATTAGGGGCAGATCCCCACATTTAGTGTCAGGAGTATTCTGAGTGTGGTAGTAATGTGAGAGTAAGGGAGACACACAGAAGAACTGGGTTTTCCATAGACTAAGTGAATATTTCTTATCTGGAATCTTCGTATAGAAACCTCCACTCATCAGGAATCCCTTTAAATTCTACAGTTAGACTAAACATATTGAGATAAATTTCACTATAATTTAAACATGATGACCAGACAATAAATGAAATTGAATACTGATCTTTATGTTTATATTCTTCTCTTAATAGCATCTAACTCTCTTAGAGATATCGCTAACATATGCCGCTTATAATAATAATGACTACAAACATCGGCTAGTCTGTTAATATGCACATCAGCTTACACTGTCAACGCACATTGCTCAAACTGTCATTGCACAATGTCAGCATGATATGCCCAAAACATGATTGTTTCAGTTAACATATTGACTAACGCTTAAATGTATGAGAAATACAATTTCCTGGAAAACATGTGTGAAATGTAAGTGCTGCTTATGTGAATTAAACAACCAAAAAGAATAAGGTAAGTTTGTTCCAAATGTCAAAGGATTGCCCCCAATTCAAAGGAAGTCTGAGAAAGGAGTAGCCAATTAATATGTAATCAAGCTTTCTGAGTACTCAAGAATTATTAGAACCATTAGTAATTACAATAAATTACTCCACAATACCCTAAATGGTACAATACTCAGGAAACATGTGAGAAAGAAATAAAAATGCAGTTCTAAGTCTTGCTGTTCTGAAATAGTATTCTTCATATATAACAGTAAAATGGGAGGATATTGATTAAGCAGTAATCTCAACTTTGTAGTTTATTGTTCTGAGTCGGGACACATATAATGTCAGGCATATGTTAAATGTGTATGAATAAACACACATGCACAAACACACATGCATTAATGTCTAGCTTTTTTTTTTGTACATGTATTCATCTCTTTATCAGGTATCCTTCATTTGGCTATTTTTCTGTATAGGCCGTTCAGCTTCACATTGGGAGGTGATGGTGGTTAATTTTACATGTCAATTTGGCTAGGCTACAGTATGCAAATATTGGTCAAACGCCAATATTTTTATTGGTATTTTTTAGATGAGATTAACATTTAAATTAATAGACTCTGAGTAAAGCAGATTACCTTCCATATGGTGAGACACATCTAATCAGTTGAAGGCCTTAATTAGAAAACAACTGAGATTTGCTGAGAAAGAGAGAATCCTCCAGAGTGCCTTCAGACTCAAGCTACAACATCAACTCTTCCCTGGGTGTCTAGTCTACTGTCCTGTCCTGCAAAGTTTGTACTTGCCAGATTCTATCATATCACATGAACCAATTCCTTAAAATACATCAGTCTTTCCTCTCTTGGTCTTTCTCTCTTTCATATATATATTTGTCAGTCTGTTTCTGCTAGTTCTGTTTCTCTAGGGAACCCTGTAAATACACTGGTTATAATTAGAGCTCATTAATTAACAGTGAAAAAGCAAATCATAGTATCATAATATTGTAATATACCACTTTCTGAGCAATCTCAGATTTCTTTTTTTTTTTAAATATTTGTTTATTTTCGAGAGAAAGAGAGAGACAGAGGATGAGTGAGAGAGGGGTAGGGAAAGAGGGAGACACAGAATCCAAAGCAGGCTCACTTTCTGACCTATCAGCAGATATCCCTCCACACTCTGAGCTGTCAGCACAGAGCCCAATGTGGGGCTCAAACTCACAGACTGCAAGATCATGACCTAAGCAGAAATTGGATATGTAACTGACTGAGCCATGCAGATGCCCAGCAATCTCAGATTTCTAGAAGATATCACTAATAATATCATGAAAGAAAAGGTAGCAAAATTTTGAGATCCAATCTATAAACTCTAGACTCAGGAAGGTGGCAAAACTCAAAATGGTTCTAAACTACTTTCTGTTTTAGCATTCTTTGACATTACAAATATCAACACAGGATTACTATATAATAATATCCATATACCTGGTCCCTCTCAATGGACAGTAATAAGTTGCTTGATTGAAACAGGTAAATTAAGACAGTAAAAATAACTGAAGGATCCAATGGCCTCATTTGTCTTAGAAAAGTTTTGTTAATTGTTTCCAATAATTATAATTATTATTTACCTTATGAACATTTAATAAGTATACAGCTGAAAGTGAGAGTCCCATAAAACTTACTTAACTTTCTCATTGTAATAAGAAGTAAAAAAATAAGCTATATCTTTTCTCATTACAAAGATAACTGCCATTTTCATACTCAAGTCTGTTGCCTCTTCTGGCACTTACCAAAATCAAGATTACCTAAAATGTACATGTTCCAAAGAAACATTTCTATTTTCTCCTGGGGCACTGACCCCTTGCTACCTTTGGGATGTTTTCATTGTTCCGTTTCGTTTTCATTCCTGAGGCAGGAAAGGACGCTTATTCTCTTCAGGTCTGAGTTTGCTTCTGGCCATGTAAACCCTCTAATCCAATATCAAGGCATAACTACTCCGAGCAGTTATTTAGCAAAACAAAACTTGTTTTTTCACTAAAATCCATTATCATCATAGGTAATATACATTAGGTATAGATATAATTATTCAGACTTACTCTGATATGCTCAATACATGATTATTTCAGTTAATGTATTGATTAAAATTAAAATGTTTGAACAATATAACTTCCTAGAAAACATGTGTGAAATGTAAGTGCAACTTATGTGATTTAGACAACCAAAAAGAATAAGGTAAGTTTGCTCCAAAGGTCAAAGGACTGCCCCCAAAGTTCTTATCTCTAAATATTGTTTTTCTTGCTCACCTATTTGTTAAAATTTACAGGTACAAACAATAGAATTTTCCAGAGAACTTCATGATACTGCAAATGTGGCTATGTAACTTATGCCAACGAATAGAATGTGACGAGTTTGCTCCAAGGTCAAAGCACTGTACCAGTTACGATATTGAATAGGAGAAACTAAGAAAGAAAAGATGAAAGAGCTGAATAAGTACGTGGTCCTGTCTTCCCTCTATCAAAGACAAAGTCTGGGTATTGGGAAGTGGGAAATTTTAAGCATGATAATAGGTGAACATGTATGAGTATATTAAACATATGGTTTTTTTTTTCTCACTTACTATAAGAATCCCCACAAGAGTGAGGGACAGTAATTATCTTACTGATGATGCACCTTAGTGGTTAGTTGCTTGAGGACAACTAGCCCGTGAGCATCCAGACCAGGATTTAACTCGTACATCCTGTCCTTGCTCTTGATAGGGCTTGTAAAATTCAATACTATACATATAGGAAAAGGTTTTCAATTTTTTGATTTTACAGGTTTTTAAATTCAAATCCAGGTACATAGTAGATTTCTTATTGTCTTAAGACAAAGTGAGATGAAAACTTAAGGAGCGTTCAGGTTTCCAAGTCATCCTTGTTACCATATCACAAATTAGACTTCACCCCATCTGGGCAATGGCTCAGCAAACTGGGGTATCCCTGGAGGCCATCTGGGGTATCAGTAGCAGCTGGAAAAACTGTTACTGATAAAGGGACCTTTGGGGGTCAAGGCAGAAACAAGAGGGTGGGGACTGTAATAGCAGGGTGGGTGTCATCTTTTGGTAAAAAGGAAAACTTCTTAAAAGGGATGTGTGGGTGGTCAACGGCAGGAGTCTGGCAGAGGTAAGACTTTCTCTTAAATATCACTTAACACAAACCATTCTCTCAGCTGGCCAGTCTCTCTCTACTGTCCCCTCTAAAACATATGTATGTTCCTATTCTTGAGCCTTTTCTCTTATTGTTGATTAATTCATTTCCAGAACCTATGGCAGTCTTCATTTGTTACTTGCAAAAGTGAACTCTGTTGGCTATTTTATTACATGCTGTGTGTTTAACTATGCTGAAAACAGTCTTTGCATCTCATTCTTGTCCATCATTTTCAAGTAACAATTCTTTAATAAAAATTTTTTTAATATTAATTTATTTTTGAGAGACAGAGAAATAGAGTGTGAGCAGGGGAAGGGCAGAGAGAAAGACAGACAGATAGACAGACAGACAGAATCTGAAGCAGGCTCCATGTTCTGAGCTGTCAGCACAGAGCCCCATGCAGGCCTTGAACTCACAGAATGTGAGATCATGACCTGAGCCAAAGTCAAATGCTTAACAGACTGAGCTATCTTGGCACCCTCATGAATAACAAATTTTTAAATAAATATTGTGATGGTAACAGGGTCCTTTCTTACAGTTTTTAAAAGTTACATTTTTCTCTTAAAAAGATCAATTTCTTTTTTCTTTAGAGTTTATTCATTTATTTTGAGAGAAAGAGTGAGAAAGAGTGGGAGCAGGGGAGGGGCAGAGAGAGAGAAGAAAGAGAGAATCCCAAGTAGGCTCTACACTGTAAACAGAGAGCCCAGTGTGGGGCTCCATCTCACAAACTATAAGACCATGACCTGAACTGAAATCAGAACTCAAATGCCCAACCAACTGAGCCACACAGGTGTCCCAAGGATCAATTTCTTAATATGAGAAACATTTTCACTACAAATATTGAAAAGTGATGAAAGTGTTGAGAAAAAGATGAAAAATGAAAATATTTAAAATGAAAAAGGAATGTCTACCTTTCTATGACCTGCAATTGTTGTTTTTTTTTTGGGGGGGGGGGTTGTGGTGTTTTTTGTAGGTTTAAATATTTAATGACTATTTAGATCCTCACTAGAGAGTTATCCAACTGAAAGCCTAACCACTTGCTCTTCTATGTCTTCAGCATAGAGCACAAAGCCTGAAGCACCAGGTGTTCAGTAAATATTTATTAAGTTAAATAAATGATAGTATCTTTTTCCCTCAAATACAGAGCTTCACTTGAATAGAGTGATGAAGTTATGTAAATTTTACTCAGATAGAAACTGAGATCATAGGACCATAGAATTTTAGAAGTAAAAGAAACTCATGAGGTTTCTCTCTTGGCACCTAGGATAATTTTAGACTGTAGGAGAAAAGTATACATTAAGAGATCCGAACCCAGTTCTCAGGCTGCTGCTTTTTCCCTAGTTATGTGCATTTTTTTCTGATAGTTTTAATTCTTTTCCACTCTGATATTTTAGTTTCCTTTCCACTCATATTAGAATAACTCTGTCCAGTCTGCTTATCAGATGCCCTTATACTAGCCCTTGTCAAAACTCTGTGTATTAAGTGTCATCTATTTATCAGATGTACCTTCTTTTCCACTTAAATTAAAAATTTAGTGTGTCTCATCTATAGGAAAATTGTGGCTCAGTTGCAATAGAACAATGCAAATTTCAGAGAGAAATGCTTAAAACAAAGGTAGCAACTAATATTTTAGAGCTTTTAAAAATATTTATTTATTTTTAGAGAGAGACAGAGACAGAGCACAAGTGGAGGAGGGATAGACAGAGGAGACCCAGAATCTGAAGCAGGCTCCAGGCTCTGAGCTGTTATGACAGCAAAGAGCCCAATGCAGGGCTCGAACTCATGGACTGAGAGATGGTGTCCTAAGCCGGTCTGATGCTTAACCAACTGAGTCACCCAAGCACCCCTCTAGAGATTTTAAAATAGAGACCTATAGGACACATTCAGAGAGCTCACCTACTCCAAGGCCACACTATTGCTATTTTTATAATGGTTGAATTGAAAGATGTTAGGATGACAGTCAAGGACCTACTCATATAACAATACTTTCATTCCTATGGATTTTTATAGCTTCAAAATACAAACACAGGAGACAGAGCATATCTGCAAACACCTCAATGAGCATTCAAAACCTTATCTGGGTTACCTAACACCTGACATCAAGCCTCAGGCTCAAAGCAGGTACCCAAAGAAGGGAGGGAGTAAACAGCATTAGAAGTAGTTTAAGTACATCAAAGGTAAAATCTAATTCAACTGGATTTGAGCTCTTTCTCTCCAGACTCAATAAACCTTTTGTACAATTTTATGGGACTTATGTGTATTACAGTTACATGAATGTTTTATTATCCCCTTCAGCATGTGTCCTCCGTGCGGGTAGGAATTGTATAATGCTTCTATTTGTTTCCTCACTTCCTATTCAGTGCTTTACATGAAGCAAATGTTCATTTTATGTTTGTATATTAAATTTTGCTTTGAGCTATCATTACATGTGGTAAATACACTCTTTGTTCACATTTAGTATGACAGAAGAGCAAGCAATAGTCCACAGACTTGGGCTAATTAATCACAGAAGCACTGATATTTGAAAACACATCAGCTATAATGTGGAGCAGCATCCATTTTGTTGGTTTTCTATCTCTAGGTACAATTAAAAACAAAAATACAGTTAAATCTGGCATTTTCAACCTAGGAATTTTGCAGTTTTGACCTTTGAATCTCCATACTTTCACCAACAATCTTTGCAAACCACTGGTTTCTGGTTTTATTTAATATGTCCAAATTAGATTTAACAGAACTCAGACCCATTCCAGCACATCAGGCACAAAAGTCTCTTTGATCTTTTTGCCACTTTTGAGAAACATCTGCATCTTTGTAAAGACCTAGCAGGATGAGCCAAAAGTTTGAGAACAGATACAGCCACATGCAGGAAGATAGAGTCATTAGAAGAAAGAATTCTCCTTCTTAGAGTCCCAGAGACGTGAAAGAAAGCCAGCAGTATCTAAGACTTATAAACAGAGTCATTTCCAAGATTTGGACAAAGAGGTGACCCATCCCATCATCCTACTGAAGAGGACAGACTGCTCTCATCATCAAAGGACAGGATGATTGCATTGGTTATATGGTTATCCAAGCATTCACTTCACAACTGACGAAACTCACAACACAAAAAGTTCATAGTTGAACACTGCCCTTTTCTAACTTTGCAAGATAAAGTTGACACCTTCCTTTGTCAAAATCTCTCTGTTATATATTATTCAGTCCGACAGGGAGAAAGAGCATCCTGCACACACGTCCAAGATATCCAACATGGGTCTCCATCCATAAACATGGTCAGCTACTGCATTTGTCTCCCTTATAAGGCTCTAAGTCCCCTAAGTGCTTAGTAAGCCCTTGCATGATCCACAGACAGCTCTTGTCACTGTTTAGGCTGAACTGAAATTTTTTTGTTCCAGATAATGCTAGAGTGTGCTATGTAAAATAACATTCAAACACTTCTCCTTTTGAGCAGAGTGTTGCAAATGACAAGATGAAGTTTCTGAGAGTAGTTCAGAGATGCTGGATATAAGAGAGGTCACGAAGGCCAACTTGAACACCAGGGAAATGTTAACCTGTGCCTCTCATTTCTGCTGCTGCTCTGAGGTTTACTTTTTCCAAGCAGGTGGATGTGGACCACTGAATGAAGGAAAAAGCAAAGTGTCAGATGATAGACAGCAGAAGTTTTCTATCATATTCTCATCCAGGTTTTGAGCACATGTTGTAGATCGAGTGTTCTGTGAAGCCCAAAAGGCATAAACTGAACGGGAGGTTGAGCCAAAACTTCGCATGACTTACTGAAAACATTTCCAGGTCTTGGAAATGTATCCTAATAGGAATTCCTATCATTTCTGGAAAAGCCAGACAAACCAATATTTTCTGAGAACGCTGGGCCTTCCCTCTCTCCTTTGAGCAAGAAAGACAGAGTAGCCAGTCCAGGCAGTGCATACGGAGATAAAGTCTTAGTGACTATCCTATACTATTCTGAATTGTCATGCCTAGTATACATATATATGTATTTGTGTTGTTAATATATTACTGACTGGGAACCAAAAGATGTGGATTTGAACCTAACCTTCCTTCTCAAGGAAGGTCACTAAATGATTTCCGAAGCTCCTTCAAATTCTAAATAATATTATTATTTCATTTTATTTTTATCAACTTTATTGAAGTATATTTTAGGTACAACAAACTGCATGCATTTCAAGTATGTAATGAAATGAATTTTGACAGATGTACACACCCATGAAACCACCAACACGATCAAAAGGCAGACTATTTCCATGACTCCCCCCCAAACAATTTCTGGTGCCCATTTGTAGTTAATCCATTCCTCTATCTTAACCCAGCCAAACACTGTTCTGTTTTCTGTCAATATAAAGGTTTTGTATTCATGTAAATGAAATTATATAGTAGGTACTCTTTTATGTCTGGCTTTGTTCTCTCAGCTAAATGATTTTGAGATTCATCCATGTGACTGCATGCATCAGTAATTTCTTTATTCCAAGTGTTTTCTTTTGTTTTGCTTTTCTAACCATGCATCTGCTGATGAACATTTGGGCTATTTCAAGTTTGGAACTATTCTTTTTTTTTTAAGGTTTTATTTATTTCTGGGAGAGAGAGAGACTGCGTGAGAAGGGGAGGGTCAGAGAAAGAGGGAGACACAGAATCTGAAACAGGCTCCAGGCTCTGAGCTAGTTGTCAGCACAGAGCCCGACGTGGGGCTTAAACCCACAAACCATGAGATCATGACCTGAGCCGAAGTTGGATGCTAAACCAACTGAGCCACCCAGGTGCCCCGGAGCTATTCTGAATAAAGCTGATATAACATGCACATGCAAGTCTTTGTTTCTCCTGGGTAAATACTTAAGAGTGGAATGACTGGGCCATATGTTAGTTGTATATTTAAAATTTTAAGAGAGTGCAAAATTGTTTTCCAAGGTGGTCATCAAATTTTACAAACCCACCATCAGTATGCAAGAATTCTTATGAATCTTCACCAATGCTTGGTATTATTAGTTTTTTTTCTATTTCATCCATTTTAATATGTGTGTAGCTCTATCTCATTTCTATCTTCATTTTCCTGATGACTAACGATGTTAAGCATCTTCCCATGCACTTATGGCCATTACTTTATATTATTTTGTGAAGTGTCAGTAAAGGTTTTATTTTCTAATCATTTTCATTGGTTTTGTTTTTATTGTTGAGTCATAAAAGTTACATATATATATTGGTTAAAAGTCTTTTGGCAATTACACATTGCAAATGTACATTATCAATCTTTGGCATGTTTTGTTTTTCTTTTTCTTTTCTTTTAATGTTTATTTATTTTTGAGAGAGAGAATGAGAATGATTGGGGAGAGGCAGGGAGAGAGAGAGAGAGAGACAGAACCCAAAGCAGGCTCTAGGCTCTCAGCTGTTAGCACAGAGCCTTAAGTGGGGCTCGAACCCAAGAACCATGAGATCATGACCTAAGCTGAAGTCAGACGCATAACCAACTGAGCCATCCCGGTGCCTCATGTTTTTGTTTTCTTAATCATGTCTTTGGAAGAGAAAAATAAAATTTGCTGGGAAAGCCAAATATGCATTTTTATGGCTTATTTATTTATTTATTTGCTTCTCAAAATTACAAAGATTTTCTCTTTTTGGTGTTTTTCTAGAAATTTATAATTAAACCTTTTATTCCGAGAGAATACTGGGCACACAGAAAATTCTCCTGAGTCCCAAAAACTGAGTGTTCCCAAGGACCCCTCACGGAGCTTCCCTTAATTTTAGCATCTTTTGTAATCATATTATAATTATCAAAACAAAGATGATGGTATTGGTAAAAGACTATTAGCTAACCTGGAGACTTTATTTGGATTTCACCAGTTTTTACACTAATTCCATTTTTCTATACCAAGATCCCACATTGCATTCAGTTGTCACATCTCTTTTGTGGAAATAAACGAAGACCATCCAAATAAGAGCAAGCAAATTCTATACATAGTACGAGCTAGAACAAGGCAGCCAGCCACCATCACTTGCACTTGGCAGAGACTCAAAGATGGGCAGAGGACGGAGAATGCTCATAGAGGAAAAAAAGGATAGATTTGGGTATGCTCTGATTTGAGCCTGTTGGCACAGGGAAGCTGTAGGTGAACTTTTAGTTTCGATGAGAAGTTAGCTATCAGATGTGATTTCCTTAGGGTTTGATAATTGGCTTTTCCAAGTTCTAATTTAGAAGTTGGGGCAAGGATTATGGAGGCTATCAGATATTCATCAAATGTTGGCTTTTGGGGGGTCAGTTGCTATAGGGGTACTGTTTGGCTTTCTGGAGTGATTGTTACTAATAATATTTTGATTTTCTAGAATGGTTACTCTACATAATGGACTGACTTCTTACACTGGCGGCTGCAGATTGGGGGTCAGAGTTCTACTTTTATACAGGGTTTGACCATTGTCCATTTGTATACTGAGTCTCTCACTTTTGTCTCCTCCAAAGGAGTGATAGTTTCCGAGTCTTCCTTATGCTTTGTGACCTTGGCCATTTTGAAGACAGCTTCTTGGTGATTTGTGTTTGCCTAATGTTATTTCATGATTAGACTGAAGTTAATGTATTCTTGGCAAGAATAACATTGAAGCAATATCCCCTTCTCAGTGCAGTATATCAAGGGGGTACATAATGTCGACATGTCTTATTATTTGTGATGTTAACTATGATCATTTGGGTAAGGTGATGTCTGTTGAATTTCTCCACTGCAAAGTTACAATCTTTCCTTTTGTTGGTAATAAGTATCATGGAGCAGATACTTTGTGACCATACAAATATCCAGCATATATAATAAAATTACTTTTATCCAGTAATTTCAGCACACATCAGCGACCTTTCTTGCAAAAAGTCTAATGAAGCTTGTCTATTTTTAAATTTCTTACACATTATTAACTGGAATTGGTCGGTAAAAAAGAATTTTCCTTCTCCCTTAACAATACTATCATTATTTTGTTGTCAGACTATTTGAGATTTGGTCATTGAGAGCTCTTTTAGGTTGCTTCCTGTGTCTTTTTAACATCTTCTTCTGAGCACTTTACTTTATGGCAATAAAATGTGCTTTTTTCTCATCCTGTATTTTTTCTGTCCCAGATTTGGAATCAACTATGTCTCCTTGGTTCCAATTATTGAGAATGATATTTAGAACCACGATCTGGGAGTTGTACATGCAAATTGGGTATGAGTGAGGGATGTCACTACTTCTGTCTCTTCTCAGTGAACAGAACCAGGAGATACATGTATCTAACACACAGAAATTTATATTTATTCGTCTGTGTTTGTATATTTGTGATTCCAATTGAACATATGTCTATCTACCACCTCCTGACAATCTTTATTTTATAGCTGCCAAATACATTGTAATACCATGCATTCTATACCTCACAAGACAATGTTGGAATTTTTGCTTTAGACCATTATATTTATTTTAAGTAAAGAGAAAGGCATCCTTTATACATACATAAATATTTGCCATTTCTGATACTTTTCACTTATTTTTCAAGATTTGTGTCTCCCTCTGGTATCAAACTTCCTTTCAGCTTTAAGAACCACCCTTGTGAAGTGCAGATCTGCTGGTGATTTTTTGTTATTATTGTTTTTTGTTTTTGTTTGTTTTGTGTTAACCTAAAGTATTTTTATTTCACCTTCTTTCTTGAGGCATATATTTTGCTGGACTAGAATTTTGGTTTAACAGGTTTTTTTTTTTGTTTTTTCTTTTTTTCTGTACTTCAAATTCTTTTTTTTGTTTGTTTTAAAGAGAGAGGAGACATGTGTTTGTGTGAGCCGGGGATGGGCAGAGAGAGAGGAAGAGAGAGAATCCCAAGCAGGCTCCATGCTCAGCAGAGCCTGACATGGGGCTTGATCCCACGACCGCAGGATCATGACCTGAGCAGAAACCAAGAGTTAGAAGCTTAACCAAATGAGCCACCCAGGTGCCCTTCCTTTCTGTACTTCAAAGATTTGATCCATAGGTCTTCTGGTCTTAATTGTATCTGATGTGAAAACTACAGTATTTTAAATCATCTTTTTTTCTAACTGCTTTCAGGATTCTCTTTCTCTTTGGTTTTCAAGCAAATTTGTTTTTATGTGACCAGGAAGTATGTCTGTATTTACCCTACTAGTGATTCACCAACTTCCTGAAGTTGTAAAATTAAATCACCAATTTGGTATGTTTTTGACCATTATTGTTGATATGTTTGTTGTTGCAGACATTTAAATTGATTAGACCTAAACTGTAAATTCTGTTCACCTGCAGTGGGTTGAATTGTAGATCTCAGTTCAGTCCTTTAATCTTTAAAACAAGCTACTTTGATTTTGCTCCATATATGCATGGTCCCGGGGTCAATCAGGAAATTTGGGTGGAGTCTACAACTTAGGGCTTCTTTTCTTTGGCTTTTTCCTCTTCAAGACTTCTTTCCCAATATATAAGAGGAGGACATGGACACCCTGGGCTCTGTCTTCCAGTTCTTTAGCTGCCTTTTACCACCTTGCACCTGTGACTGTGGCTAGCTTCAGGCTCAGGGCATAAAAACAGGAAGCTCAACCCATGACAGGCTTTTCTTCCGAATTTCAAGTCACCTCCAATATGCATCTGTTTTTATTCACTCTCCAGAGCCATCAACTAGAATTATATGTGTGTGTTTTCTGCAGAGTATATAGTTGTTATCTGCTCATGAGTCAATCTATTATAATCTTATTCTGTCATAGTAAAGGCAAATTCTATTATTTCATATATCAACACATTATACTTTTGACTAACTAAACTGTTGCAAATGCTACTTATTACTTCCATTTACTCATTTTCCATAATGTTAATTTTTATTTTAAATGAGTTATTGTTTTCATCGCTGTTATGTAGAGTATTCACGAATTATCAGTATTTTTCATTTATACTATGTTTACTGTTTTAAAATAACCCCATGAAAAAAATAGGGTAGATAGAATTTTTAACAGTTTAGAGAAAAGGAAATTAGAATCCCAAAGATTATAAGATAACATAAGATCATACACTTGGTATGTATTCATGTGTGTGTGTGTGTGTGTGTGTGTGTGTGCACCCATGTGCATGTGTGAAGACAGAAAACTGCAAATTTTTATAGCAGGAACAACCTAAAGAAAACTTAAGGAGAATTAAATCCAAGCATTTATTATGAAAGAGTGAAGCTAGATCACTTAGGTGACTTTCAAAGCCTGCATAGCTAGTTATTGTCTGACTGTGTCTTAAGGATCAAACTAATAGGAAAGGGCATACATGGGAAGAAAAAGGCCAATATTACTCTATAAAAGGAAAGACTTTTAGCAAAAGTGCTGTGTAAAAATGACAAGCTAAGGAATTATACATTCTCCATTAATTCAGAGGCATTTAAGCAGAGACTGAACTTGTCAGGAGGCTGTAGAATATATTTAAGCATTTGATGGGTAACTGAACTCGAGTTAAGGTTCTTCCCGCACCAGAGCATTCATGATTTGTCACTTCAGTGACCATTATGCTGATTCTAAAAGTGCCATTCTTTCATAGTGACTCTACCGTCTTGATGACACATTTGAGCATATGTTCTGAAGAAATGATTTTTACAGTTGTGGGATTAGTGTTCTTAGCATGTTGTGTTTGCAGAATTTTTTGATGCTGCCTAAAATATATTTTAGAAGCGCTGTCAATAGCATACATGGATTTCATATGAAAAACCACTTTCATAAAGTTAGTATTTACTCTTATTTGCAAAAAAGTTTTAACTAGATTTATGTTATTACAGTTAAAGTCAATGGTGATTTTAAAAAAAGCAGAAATTTTGAGGTGCCTGTGTAGCTCAGTCGGTTAAGCATCCAACTTCGGCTCAGGTCATGATCTCACAATTTGTGGGTTTGAGCCCCGCGTCGGGCTCTGTGCTGACAGCCAGCTCAGAGCCTGGAGCCTGTTTCAGATTCTGTGTCTCCCTGACCCTCTGACCTTCTCCTGCTCACGCTGTCTCTCTCTCTCTCTCAGAAATAAATAAAACATTTTTAAAAAGCAGAAATTTCTTCTTATAAATCAAACAGATACACACATGTATAGAAACATAGATATGTGGAACAATATTTACCTTAGAAAATATTTTTCTTAATTTATTAGTATGAATGTACTTTTAATTTAAAGGTTTTGTCAAAGAGAAAATGTGAAAATTCTAATTGTTAGTACTGCTCTGTAATTCAGCTTAATATACTCATGGATCACTCCCTCTTTTCCAGAAGGGCAAGCAAGAGCTCTGAAAGTTCCCAAGACCATTTCAGGAGTTCTTCAAGGCCAAAATTATTTCCATAACAATATGAAGACATTATTCAAACTATTACCTTTATTTATGTACAAGTATATGGTCAACTTTTACAGAAACCACAGGCCATGTAGGATGTCATTTGCTTTTACTGCTAATGGAACATGTGCTTGGGTATTTCTTGTTTCCTAAATTGAATGGTACCATATAAATATGTGCATTTTCATATTTTAAGTCAACTTTTAATTAGTACCTAGACTTCTGTTATTCTCACTGTTTATAAGTTTTTGTAATCTTTGTAAAATCATTGTGATCCAATAAATCTTATGTTAATATCCTGAAATTCTCTTTGTACCTACATAGAAATATAAAAAGAAGTAGAAGTTGTCTGGATTTGCATCATATTTTTAAATTTTTAAAAAATGTTCTAAACTTTTAAGTAGTATCTAAAGCTTATTAATTTAGAATATAACCATACCTTATTTTGAAATCAAGGAAAGATCTTTTTTCTTATAGTTAAGGAATGATTATTCACTAAAAAGATATAAGAACATTCACTTTCTCAACCCACAGATGCACCTTCTATATGTAAAGATGCTGAGAAAAATAAAACTTTCATATTATTTGACTCATGGAAGAGAAAAATCTATTCCAAAAACCTGGTTAAAACTATAACCCAGAAATAAAACTATGACAAAATGCTATTTGCCTCATCTTTACATATGCTAATAAGTTTATTGTATATATTTATCTCTTTAAATTTATTTCTTTATTGTGTGTATATATATACACACTATATGTATAAATATATATATGTACATTATATATATATACATTATATATATTATATATATATACATATATATATATATATATATATTTAGAGAAGGAGCAGAGCATGAACTGGGGAGAGGGACAGGATAGAGAGAAAGAATCATGGAGCCTTAAGCAGGGTCCACAGTGCGGAGTATGATGCGGGGCTCCATCCCATGACTCTGGGATCATGACCTGAGCTGAAATCAAGAGTTGGATGCTCAATTGACTGAATCACTCAGGGGCTCCCTTTACTGCATTTTCTGAAACAGAATATTTAAAAATGGTTTTATAGTGACAGTTAAATTGCAATGTCATTTTGAGAGCAAACATTTAGAAGTTAAAGAAAAAAATATTTAAACGTCTAAAATATAGTTGGGTTGAAGTCTTTAACAGTGAAAACTATAGGTAATAGTCTTTAACAGTGAAAACTATAGGTAATAGTTTTCCAAACTAAAGTTACAGAAGCCACTGTAATATATCACAGGTTATGTTATCATATTGCATTGGCTGGAGAAGACCACATGGTAGCTGAGATTTAATAAAACTTTGGACCATTGACATTGTACAGGACCTACTGATGAAAATTCAGTAAAAGCATTCACATTAATGCCAATTTTCAATGTCTGCAGCATTTTGTCAAATGAAAAATTTACTTGCATGCATGGAGATGAGATAATATCTTCGGAGCTATACTTTTCTCTTACAAATCAATGAATCTATAGGTATGGCTGGACTTGCTCATTTATTTGTATTTAGCTGGTATGGGCACCAACTAAGCAGACAGGAAGATCTTGTTTTATATGAATGTTTGGCACCAAGCACAAATGGCAAGGAAATAACCAAAGTGTTGAGTAGTGTTTTTGAATTTCATTATTTTTCTTTTGGACCTCGTGGAAGAGTTGTGTTTACTTTTGCAAGGATGGTACAAAAGCAATGATGGGTAAAACTGGTGGTGCCTTAGCATAAATCAAAGTAGTGGCACCCAAATGTACCACTGGTCATTACATTTTTTCACTGATTGGCACTTACAAGTAAAAAAAAAGTCAATTTTACTTAGGAATATCTGGTTGCTTGAATCTCCCAAACACTAAGGATAATGAAATTTGATACCTGCTTTCTCCCCTGGAACACTCAGGGAGAGCTTGATGGATTTTACTTGAGGGTGGTTTTCATGCTTCACTTTGTTATATTATTCCACAATATAGAAAAGTCGGGAGGGAGAAGGATTCAGGGATGAGTGAACATATTGCCATCTTCCCAGTAGTTAGTTGGTTAAAATATAAATAACTAAATCCATTAATCTTCTCTTGGAAGGCTAATTTTTAATATAATTTTCAAACAGACCTCGTTATTCTCCTACACAAGTGTAGTTCTAGGTTTACAGACTTTCTGTTTATTTATTGTTGTTTTACTTATTTTTTATTAACTTTATTTACTGTTATCTTTCTCCTACTATAATATAAAGTTCATGAGGATGAGGCCAATATCTATGTTCGATTTGTTATCCTGGAGCTTAGAATAATGACATGTACATAGTAGGCACTCAGCAAATAAATGTAAAATGAATGATTTTTCTTTTTCTTTTTTTCTTTTTTTACAAATAGTTTATTGTCAAATTAGTTTCCACATAACACCCAGTGCTCATCCCCACAAGTGCCCTCCTCCATGCCCATCCCCCC
>NW_024081916.1:0-11168 GCF_003009895.1 Hyaena hyaena | reverse complement strand
TGTTTCTCATTGCCATGTAGTATTCCATGGTATAGATAAACCACATCTTCTTGATCCATTCGTCCGTGGATGGACACTTAGGCTCTTTCCATGTTTTGGCTATTGTGGAGAGTGCTGCTATGAACATTGGGGTACATGTGCTCCTATGCCTCAGCATTTCTATATCCCTTGGGTAAATTCCTAGCAGTGCTATTGCTGGGTCATAGGGGAGTTCAATTGTTAATTTTTTGAGGAACCTCCACACTGTTTTCCAGAGGGGCTGTACCAGTTTACATTCCCACCAACAGTGTAGGAGGCTGCCCGTTTCTCCACATCCTCGCCAGCATCTAGAGTTCTCTGATTTGCTCATTTTAGCCACTCTGACTGGTGTGAGGTGGTATCTGAGTGTGGTTTTGATTTGTATTTCCCTCATGAGGAGGGATGCTGAGCATCGTTTCACGTATCTGTTGGCCATCTGGATGTCCTCTTTGGAGAACTGTCTGTTCATATCTTCTGCCCATTACTGGGTTGTTTGTTTTTTGGGTATGGAGTTTGATGAGTTCCTTACAGATTTTGGATATTAACCCTTTATCTGATATGTCATTTGCAACTATCTTTTCCCATTCCGTTGGTTGCCTGTTAGTTTTGTGGGTTGTTTCCTTTGCTGTGCAGAAGCTTTTAATCTTGATGAGGTCCTGAATGATTTTTATTTTTATGTTCAACTTAATGTGTCCAAATTTGTTATATTTCCTGAGCTATGCTTCAAATGAATCACCCCTATCAACAACTACAACAAGAAGTCTAATCAATTAGGTCTTCCATTATTTAAAAGAGAAATAGAATTCCCTTTCTATGGAAAACAGATCTTTTAGCACTTTTCCTGCCTTTTTAAAGGTTTATTTGTTTTGAGAGAGAGAGAGAGCACATAAGCAAGGGAAGGGAAGAGAAGAGAGACAGAATCCCAAGCATGCTCCACGTTTTCGGTAGAGAGCCCAATGTGGGTTCAAACCCCTGAACTCTGAGATCATGACCTGAATCAAGATCAAGAGTCAGATGCTTAATGGACTGAACCACCCAGATGTCCCATATTTTTTAATTCTCTTTTCAGAGTTGTGATTTATTGCATTAAATTAGTGATATTTCATTGCTTCTTCTCTTTAGATTGCTCTTCAGTATTTTTGCCTCTTTAGTCTTCCAGATTTATTTAGTAATAAATGTGTTCTTTAATGTTTTGTTTTTGTTTTTGTTTTTTTGTGAGAGAGTGAGCAAGAGAGAGAGCAGGGGATGGGCAGAGAGAGAGGGAGACACAGAATCTGAAGCAGGTCTCAGGCTCTGAGCTGTCAGCACAGAGCCCAAGGTGGGGTGCGAACCCACAAACTGTGAGATCATGACCTGAGCCGAAGTTGGATGCTTAGCTGACTGAGCCACCCATGCACACCAATATATATATGTTTTTAAACACAGCTGTATCTAGTGGGTTAAAATCATGTAAATCCATGTTTATAGAATGCATAAGTAAATCAAAGACTTTAACAACCAGAAATATCACTATACTTGTTATTCACTAACCTTCTCTGGTGGCTAATGCCTTGCTCCCTCTGCTCAAGATAGTAAGTTACACCTCACCCTGATTAGAGCGACACAACTGAGTCAGTTTGGACCTGATGAAAATATCCTTCACCTTTCATTAAGGACTTGGAAGAAGTCTCCTCCCAGTTTGCAATTATACTTGTCTTCACATGCACAGCCTTCTCACTGTAGCATGTCCACAGAAGTATCAGAGAACAATTAGCTCCTTATTGTGTCTGGCTATCCATTTCCCTAGGCTTCTGTATATTTTTCTGGCCTCAGTTCTTACCAAAATCTCCCAATGGGTTTAAAGACTGATTTAGAATCACTTCCTTTTGAAGAAAATTGTTCCTCTCCTTGTCTTGTTTTGTCCCACTCTTTCTGTAGCTAAACCCATTTATGTCTTATTTTATATACACCCTCTTGATCCCCAGTTTGGGGATCTACAAATATACTACCATACACCTGTGCATATTCAATCATACAAATACTGAATGATTCCACTGCCTTCAAGCACCAAGATCAAACATGAGCATTCAGGTCAGCTTCTTGGGGTACTGGTGCCAGTTTGGATCACACTGGAAAGAGTTAATTTGGATGGCTGGCCATGCTCTAGAAAGGGATAGATAAATTTGTTCTTCCATATTCAAAATAGCACATAGCATATTTCAAAAATATGGCTACAATGACTAACATAATTTCCTATGTAGTTTGTTTATTTATTTATCATTGTCATCATCATCACTATATATATATATGGTTATTTGCTATTTCTTTGCATTATGAACACAGCATGAATTTCATTAAATCAAATGCTCTAGAATATTGAATGTATCTATATTTGCTAAATCCAACATTATTTTCCAAGCCACTAAATTTATTTCTATTTTAAAGAAGGTAATTCTGATGTTCAAAGCAGAAAAGTAATTTTTTCCTAATGGCCCACTGTATGTCAGTGATGGAGCTGGTAATAAAATCCCAGTTCTCTGAATCTCCAATTCAGTGCTCAATTGAAATTGCATTCTTCACTCAATGAAAGCTAAATGAGAAAATAAAAGTTACACTCTGATTCCACAGGATGTGCCGTGTCAGACTAATGTCCCCCATTTTACTCCTTGCAACCCAAGCATACTTCAAGTACTATTTACAAAATGACCTGTGAAGGTCATTTTGTGTAACAGTGCAATGTTTGAAGGTTGTGAGTCACCCATACTGAAATATTAATAAGGCATATTTTGTAAGCCTTCTCCCCATTGTTCATAAAATTAATAGACCACTTATCCTATTCTCCTAATAAGGTTATGAGAACTTATTCATTCAAACTAATAGCTATAATGATAAGTACTATACTAAGTAGTGAAGTAGATATTTTAAAAGTTCCCTGTCATTTGCCAGGCAATAATCATGATAACTTAACTTATACGATCCCACTGAAACTCCTAAAAATAACAGTGAGATTAATATTACTATTATTGCCTTACTATTGATAGTTACAAAGCTTTGAGGATTCAACTCATGCAATGAATTAACAAAACCAAGTTCCAAAATCCATTCTTCAGGTCAACATCTCTGATACTGAGGATAAGGCATTATTCTAAAACCCTTAGATTTCAAACCTGAAATAAATAAATAGATCTGAAACTGAATTTAAGAAAGAGAGAGTATTGGGGCGCCTGGGTGGCTTAGTCGGTTAAGCGTCCGACTTTCGCTTAGGTCATGATCTCGCGGTTCGTGGGTTCGAGCCCCGCTTTGGGCTCTGTGCTGACTGCCAGCTCAGAGTCTGGAGCCTGTTTCAGTCTGTGATTCCCTCTCTCTCTGACCCTCCCCTGCTCACGCTCTCTCTCTCTCTCTCCTAGAAATAAATAAAACATTAAAAAAAAATTTAAGAAAGAGAGAGTATTTATTACCATCAATATCTTCTGTGTGGGAGAACCTGGATGGCTCAGTTGGTTGGGCATCCAACTTCAGCTCAAGTCATGATCTCACGATTCATGGGTTTCAAGCCCCATGTCAGGTTCTGTGCTAACAAGCTCAGAGCCTGGAGCCTACTTCAGATTCTGTGTCTCCCTCTCTCTCTGCCCCTCCCCCACTCATGCTCGGTCTCTCTCCTTCAAAAATAAACATTAAAAATTATTTTTAAATCTTTTGTGTATTCCAGAATACTCTACTAGAGACACAAAGAAGTATTTGTAATTTGTAATTTACGTTCTCAACAGGTATGCTACTTATAATCACAATAAAAAAACAATCTATCTTTTATTACTTAAGAGAATTCTATCCACTTTGAAGGAGTTTAATAGATGCTTTTAAAATTTTTTATTATATTTAGTCGACACAATATTTACCAAAAAAATATGCCATGTGAATCATCATACCAAATAGATATTAAACTAGACAGAGAATTACTTTAGTTTATTACTTGTCTTTGGTTAAATATTCATGAAGACAGTTATCACCTATAGAAGTCATCGTAAAAAAGAGTAAAAGTAACAGAAGACTATTAAAATATTTAAAGCTAATTCAAAAGACTTTCATCCAGAGTCAGAAATCTTAAAGGTAGAGACAAGACATGTCAAATAAAACTCTAAAACCATATATTCTACAAGACAACAGCTAGGAAATAGAGCATTAATCGTGTATCTAGTAATTCATAGAAGAAAGTAATAGGGAAGAGGTCTATTAATGCATAACGTTTGAAATTTTTTACAATAAGTATATGCAATGGTTCTCAACACAGGATCCTTATAAGACTTAATTGCAGAGCTTTAAAAGATCACCTATTGCTGCACATCAACCTCAATGATACTCGCATTCAATGAGTAAACCTGAAATAGAACTCTTGAGTCTATAGTTAAAAACAGTCAGTCAAACAAACAAGCCTCCTCAAAAGATTGTTCTGGGTATTCAGTAGTTAAGAACCACAACAAAGAAAATGATCATATAATCTTAATTACACGTGGGACATATTTTTATATTCTATCATACTTTGTGATATGAGGTTTACAAATGGTGCTTTCTTAGTTCAAAAGGAATATATAAGTAAAAGGAAAGAAAGAGTATGTTTATCTGATTGGAAAGGCCACAAAATTAATACAAAATGATGGGATTAAAACTATAATGTAATTATCACATTTCTTTTTTAAACCAAATATCTTAGTATTATATCTGATATTTGGAATATCAGAATAAAAGGAGTGTCTCAGAAATTTGGAAAAGGAAAAGTTATAGTTGCTACTTTATACATAACTAACATGAAAGCCTTTTTAGTGAAGAGTACAAAAAAATAAATATACAAAGAAACCCATCCTGTTATGTTACCTTTCATAATATTGAATAAAAAGCCGACAAATCAAACATGAAGTCTAGAATCTGAAAATACGTATGTAAATTTATATTTACATTTTAATTTTTGAACATTGAGATGTAACTATAAATATGATCTAAACCAGAAGAACTGTAAGAAAAAGAAGTGATTTTATGGTGTTCATCCTTATTTCCTAGCACAAAGTTTTGTATATAAGGAGCTTCCCATTTTAATGGTAGGTGGCCTTAGAGAAACTTGAGCTTCTAAGAAGTAAAAATCTAGCTACTGAACTAGAAGTGATAAAAAGATACACCAACTATAAGAAATTACACGGTTACTGAGGAAGATATTTTACCAGCTCTGGCATTTAGAGACAAGATTATATTCAAAATATTAAATAATAGCATGGCATGGACACTTGTCAATTGGAACAGCGACTACAACTAACCAGCTTAACATCACATAGCGGTTTCACATCAGCGCTGCATATGACACATTTTTTAAAAAGATGAAGTAAAACACAGTCATCAAGAATGATACAAACACAAAAATTCCATAGGAAAAGTGTTGAGGAAGTTAGGCTCAGGATAAGTTGAATTTCACTAGCAAATCAGGGTGTTCATAAAGCCTCATAAAACTTCATATAGCATAAGGGTCCCTGGGTGGTTCAGTCAGTTAAGCATCTGGTTCTTGATTTTGGTTCAGGTCATGATCTCACAGTTCATGAGCTGGAGCCCAGCATCAATCTCTGGGCTGATGACAGCAAGGAGCCTACCTGGGATTCTCTCTCTCCCTGCTGCTCCCCTTCCCTCCCTCTCTGTCCCTCTCTGTCTCCGTCTCTCTCTCAAAAATAAATAAATAAATAAACCTAAAAAAGTGTATAGTATAGGAAGACATATAAGAACCAGTGTCAATGTTTGAAGAGCTCATTGTAATCTTCACAAAGGAACATGGTCTTCAACTTCTAGTTAGCTCTTGTCATTCTTGACAAGAGAAAGTCTAAAAGAATGAAGAGGAATTTAAAATTAGAAAGAGTAACAGCCACTTTAATAAGTCTTAGATTAATTACATCCTCAAAAAATATATTGGGAATGTGACCATAAACTGTAATTTTGAAAAACTATAAAGATTTTCAGAGGACCCTGGAATTCTGAAAACCTGCAAAGATAGATGCTATGTGAAGCCTTTAAAAAGTATCATTAAGAATAACTCATGACATTCAAACTAATACCCATTTTCACCCATTCAATAAACATTCTCTGAACACTTATTAAATGTAAAGCCTTGTGCTCTAGAGCAAGGAAAAAGATGAATTTCTGCTTCCAGTAGGGATTGTAATATTATATAAGCTGGCAATTCAGGAAATACTGTCCATAAACTGGGATTTAAATTCTGTAAGTCACTTGTTATATTACTTTGGACTACTGTAAGTAATATGGATTCTGAGCCTATATTGAACACGCTGATATTCCAAATCCAAAAATGATATTAAATATGGATAGAAGTTGGGGCACCTGGGTGGCTCAGTTGGTTGGGCGTCCGACTTCGGCTCAGGTCATGATCTTGTGGTTCGTGGGTTCGAGTCCTGCATTGGGCTCTGTGCTGACAGCCAGCTCGGAGCCTGGAGCCTGTTTCAGATTCTGTGACTCTCTCTCTTTGACCCTCTCCTGCTCATGCTGTCTCTGTCTCTCTCTCTCTCAGAAATAAATAAAAACATTAAAAATTTTTTTAAAAATGGATAGAATTCTATGTAGAACATAGTGGTTATGGGTATTCCACATAGGGCTTAGTTCTTCATTCTTTCCTATAAAGAATTTTGTATCACAACATAGAAGCTATGGAGATTAAAATTGTATAAAGTTTAAAGGTGAAGGAAACAACTAAAACATGAAATGACAAAATTGAGATTCAGGAGTACTCTGACCAGTGATGGGTTCAACCAACTGAATAAGAACAAAGTAAAGTCTTGACCTGGGTGCAAAAGAAACCAATTGTGTAAGGATGACATGGGGAAGACCTGGCCTGACAACAATTGAAGAAAAGAGATTCAGGAGATTTAGCTGTCTATAAATTCTATATAAACCAAAAAAGTGACTTATGGTTAAAACTGTTCTATTGCATGTATTTTCAGGTGTTTTTAAATAGCATTATTCATAAGAAAAAAATAAATACAACACAAAAATAGCTTAGGTAAGTAAATTATGATACATCAAAAGCCAATGGATATATTACACAGCTCAGTAATCACATAAATGTTACATAAACAGAAGGATATAGGTTATATATTCAGCATGATTTTAGCTATGTAGAAACTAATATGGAAATCATACCAAAAGAAAATGTGTCATACATTTAAAAGTGGTGTCCCAACAGTATCAGAGATGGAGGAGAATATATTCCTTAAATTTCTTTTTTTCAACTTTCATAATACATTTCAAAAAGTTATTACCTTTAGAAACAAAATGCTTTAAATAAACTAATTGATTATCTCCTCATTTACCATGTTTGAATTCATTTTGATGATTAATACTTAATAGAATCCGTCAATAATTGTGGGAAGATAAACTAGATTTAAAGTCTCATTACAGAAAAAAATCACTTGTACAAACTTTTTACCCTGAGATAAGCAAGTACCAACTATCTCCATTATTGTAAAATACCTGTGTATACCACACTCTCTTTCTCCCATCTCCTTATATCATCTACCAATTTTCAAATCATTCATACTATTTCCCTAAACAATATCTGGACACTCCATCCCTTCTTGCCAATGAGAGTGCTCTATACCTAGCCAAGCAATGGGAGAAACAACAGTGGGCCTGCTGGATACAAGATCAAGACAGAAGGGGCAGTACAGCTTCTGGGATGGCAAGCAGGTCCAGTTGAGGTAAACAAGAGAGAATTTGGTAATGTCAAAACCTTGGGTGTCATAATTAGGCACTAAAGCAAGAGAGCCCAAAATAAAAATAAAGGAGGAGGACCAAAGACCAACTTCATTTACATCACAACTTTGGCTTGGGTCAGCTTTGTGAAGAGCTGGCTTAATACCATATGCACTAGTGAGAAGGGTCCAACATATAAACAAACCTTGAAGATTACTTCCAGTTCTCAAATGAAAAAGTGTTTATTGACTGATGGCACAATAGTTGCAGAGCAGAGAAACCTTTCTAAGGAGTGGCAGGTGAGCTCAAGAGACAAAAGAGTAGTTTCTTTTACATTTGTGGATATATAAATGCCATCAATAAATTAGATTAAATGTCTTCCTTGACTTATATAAATGAGGAGGAGTTTCTGTTGATTTGGTGCCATGGATTTTCTAAGTCTCTCACAAATTTAAAATTAATATAAACATGACAGAAACATTTAACTTCATGGGTTTCAGAAGTTATTAAGTATGGAATAAATCCAACCATCTGGCAATACTAGTGATGCAATTTAAATTTTTCATCATCAACATACAACTTAAAGATTTATTTCCATATATAAACATGAAACTTCAAAGTTTTAGGAGGTATGCCCATTAAATAAGGTAGACATTTATAATTGAAAGACAGAAATCACCATTTAAACAATCACATTTAAAAATACACAGCTCAGTTTATCATATGCTAAAAATTAGCTTCTGTATTATTGACAAAATACACACAGATTTTATTTATATATCCCTTAAGTATTTTCTATGTTTAATAGAAACGGCTGTTTTTCATAAAAATCATGAAGTCTGATGCTTTCCTATGTACACTCATTCTTTCTAAACCCAAATACACTTATCCAAGTTATTCAAATGTTTAATAGCAGAAAATGAGAGAGAGAAAAGCAAAGAGAGAGAAAAGCGGAAAGAGAGAAAAGCAGAGAGAGAGAGAAATGGAGAATGAAAAAACCTAAATAACATATAATATAGGCTAAATTATTTCTACTCTTTTCTTTCTATGGAGTCTATGTCAGTTGAGTTCTAACAACTATTAAAAGACCAATTCTATTTATTTTCTCTCTGTGTCGCAAGATTCTTAACCCAAACTTAAAACTTTATCACAATAAAATAAAGAGAATCTCTAGGGGCGATTCACACAGATGACATAAAATAATAGGAGATTGGGCTAGAGGATCTGAAAGTCCATCATATCCTCAAATTCAATGATCTCATCTTAGCTTTCACAAATCAGGTGGGACACATAGCTAGTTGTATTCCCTAGAATTATCATAAAAGTTGACAAAAGTCTTAGATTTTCCTTGAATATGCTCATTCAAGGTCCTAATCTATTATAAACAGAGCAAAATAAGTAAAAACATCCTTCTGGCTGTATATTCTATCATTTCATCTAAGTCACTTGTTGGCTTACCACCAACTCAGAAAATTTAATCATCTGTAGTAATATATATTCAAAGTAGAAACACAGATTATGAAGTTAAACTGTCCAGGTTCCCACCTCAATTCTGCCACTTGTTAGTTACATTCTTGGGCAAGTTGCTTGGCTATATCACTCTGTAATACAGTTCTATTTAAAATATGGGTAATACTGGTTCACCTTGGTGCTCAGTCAGTTATGCGCCCAACTCCTGATTTTGCCTCAGGTCATGTTTCACAGTTCATGGGTTGGAGCACTGTGTTGGGCTCTGCACTGACAGCGGGGGCCTGCTTGGGATTCCCTTTCTCCCTTTCTCAGTCCCTTCACAGCTCACACACACACACACAAATGCACACACACACACACTCCTCTCTCTCTCAAAACAAATATATAAAAAAATATGGATAATAATATTTTCTTACCTTATAGCGCTATTGTGAGACTAAAATAAATTATTATGTGTTTGAGATTACCTGACACATAATAGATGCTATATGTATGTTTTCTATTACCACTATCATCTAATCTTTTAATTAATTTCTCTGAAAGTAGGAAAATTGAGTAGAGTTAGTATGAATTTGTAACTCTCAGCCTTCTTTACTCTCTGCATCTCTTCTCACCAAAGATATAAGTTGGCAATTTTGCAACAGAGTAGAAATGTTAAATTCAGATTAATTTTACTTCTCTCTTTTAGCATTTTAAGAAACAATTCTGCTCATTTTTATAAAAAGGGAATTTTTTTTTAGGACTAGATAAAAATAAATTCCCTCCTTTCCAAGAGGAAAAGATTAGAAAAGATAATTATGGTTTATGAAAACATACCTTCAAGAAAAGGAAAAGCAGATTTTAGACAATGGTGCGGAGTCCAGTTATAATGGATTCCTGAGATTCTACCTGATAGACCATCAAATGCTACTGTGTGAGTAATTAAAGAATAGGAGTTCAATGTGCATCAATGAGTAGAGGCAGGGAGATTGGAGAGACTTGGGTAGATAAAAAGAAGTAGCAGATTAGAGATTAATCATTAAAGTCCTTTCTGGAGAGCACCAAGTTAGTGGGCAAAAGAAAAAACTTAAAAATATATTATTTTGTTGTACACGAGCCTTTTTGGAAGAGTCTATTTGGCAACAAGCCAGACTTTGTATAGATTATAAAGGGACTTTGTATAAATTATTAGCTGTTGCTTCTAAAAACTAGAATGTAAAGGATCTATTTTCTCCTTCTTCAGTCAAAAGTAGCCTGATTTTCCTTGGAGAGGGAGTTTACTTCTCCCCACAGTGTAGTAGCAATGCTATTAAGTTGGGCCTGGCAGACTTAATCCAGTCAAATCATCTCATCGCCATATTATCATCATATTTAAGAATGAACCATAACCTAGTTCAAGCCAGGAAGACCACATGGAAGCACAATTTCTCTTCCATTGGATGAATTGGTCAGATCTTATCATAAAAGAAGATAAAGGGGCCACTGTATAGAACTGAGAAAAGAACACTAGTGCCATGGAAGATAGAACAAGGAGAGAAAGAAAAAAAATGAGACGGTTCATGACTTATTCACTATGCAAATCACTTTTTTGGGACTGCTGAGTTAAATAAGTCAATAAATTCATTTGTGGTTGTCAATAATACCAGTTTGGCTGAGTTTTCTGTTATTTAACAATTACAATAGTCCAGCCAATACAAATAGTAATTTCACATCCATATCCTAGGCTTGCACTTGACTAACAAGTGTTCAGGCATATAGTAATTTTGCCTATTTTAACTGCACATCCTGTTAGCTGATCCCTCTGCTGAAGTATGTCACAAATTTTTAATCTAACACTATCTGACGACTCCAGAAGAATCTCTGAGAGGTCAGATAAAGCATGCTAGAGTAATCAATGCTAGGATAGAAGAACTAGAAAGTATTGCTGGAAAACACTTTTTTTCAGTCATTTGTCAGCATCCTAAGTTCTTTTTTTTTTTTTTTTT